>NC_041389.1:367264225-367276069 GCF_002162155.2 Triticum dicoccoides | reverse complement strand
CCCAAGGTGATTTTCTTCTTTGCCGATCTCGATTGTGGTTTTTCATCTAAGTATGTTGCGATTAATAATGCAAAATTTTATTAGCTTCGATGCCATGCTACACATAGTGGTTTAAATAACTTGTGTTTCTTATACTGAAAAGTAATTCAGAATTTGTTTTTGTTTCAATTAGAACCCTGATGCAGACAAGGATTGTGTGGTTGTACATGTCACTCGCCATGAGGCGGATGACCTGAATATACGCACTGGGAAAACAGAGTTCTTAGGCTATTGGATCCTGGAAGCCATTTGCGGTTATAACAATTAAGAGTTGTATTCCCGCCTCACTGTTGTCAGGCGTGTTGTCCAGGGTGTACTGAAGCACAAGAAGTTCAAAGCTACTCCTTCGTTTGTGAGGCATACTGTTCTTGTCAAGCTTACGCAGGAAGATGACGTGGCATGCCTCCACAAACAAGTTTATCAGTGGCAAGGCCACAAGGTTGTCTTCATGAAGGTTCACAAGATTGAGCTACTGCGGGACGTCCTCGATGATGTTCATGGCAAGGTCCGTCTTGTGTCCAGCCCAAATTAGATCGGGGCATGAAATAGTTGCCCCAACTAGTGTTTAATAGTAGTTTGGATTGTGTCTAATTATCCGAACATTGCCTGTTATCGACCCCTCTGGGGCTAGTACTCTGTTTGAATCCGTCTATGGGAACTGCTGCTACTTTTGTGTGCCCGTGAATCATGTGAGAACCATCGTAATTGTTGCCGAAACAGATGCGTCCTCACTAGTTTTTTCATGAATATGGCATGGTAAGACATAAGTTGTCACGGTTTATCATATGAGCAGTGTGTGTTTTGATGAAATAGAGCACTCGTTCGAGAACTGTGCGCCGACATATACACAAGTACTTGTAAACACTGTTGGTGCTACCCCACTTGTAAGCAGTTGTGCAAAACACGACACATTTGCTCAGCTCGCTTCAACACTAGGCTATCGACCAGCTAACAATCAACAATCTGCTGTGTGACATATAAGCATCTATGTATCTTGTTACCGTGGTTCATGCAGTTAATTGAGGCCACAATGTAATAAATTCCAAACGTTCACATGCTAGTCCAACACTCATGTGGAACACTCACATTAAACTCGTCTTCATAAAAAACTTGAAAAGCATAAGTTAAGCAATTTTATACATTTCAATGATTCATAGAACATAACAAACATATACTAGTTCACAGCAAAAGACAAAGTTGTGAGAAGGTTTACAAATCAGGAAAAAACAAGCAAGGCTTCTCTGAGCAAAGGGCCTCCCGGTAGGCTTAAATTTCCTGGAGTTCACTCTGGTTTTTTCTTGTTGCCACCATCCAGGGTTAGGTTCTCTCATTCCAGAATAACCAATTATAATTGTGGTCTTAGCTGGAATGCTGAACTGAACCATGCAGTGTACTGACCAGTTGGAATGCTTGTGCATTCCACTAAATTTAAGCACCGTTATTTGCATAAATAAGCAGACCACAATGCCTCTTGTCCGCGCACCTGTCCAAAAAACTGCCGTGCAACCATGCCAGCTAGTCCTCGGTCCATGGAAGAGCTGGCGGAAAGTGCATTCCGGACTAGGATGCAGTTGTTTTTGCTCGTCCGTGCACTGCAATCAGGAAGTAAAACGTACGAATCAGCTTCTTTTAGATTGTGTTGGTCATTCTACCTTAGTTACTACCAATATAGGAATACCTTGAAGCTTGGAGGTTAGACGACGGCAATGAGGGATAGCCATCTCATTTTGCGCAGTTGTACTAAAACTGAGGTGTGTGCTTTTGATTGCACAGATAGGAATGATACGGAGAAAGACATCCCGAAACGATATGGAGACAGACATCCCTGTTTGCGCAAATACGAAATACGTTTATTTAAACAGTGACAGATATTTATAGTGGCATATGATTAATAGCAGCATCTATTGTGTTATAATTGGCACTAGATTGATAGTATGAAGAGTCCTTAAGTAGCATCACATCACATCAACAATTCCACTAGATTAACATGCAGAACAATAGCATTAGTATTACTGTCATGACAGTAGCACATGGTCAGTAAATGTGCAATCAAATTTTTGCAATTCCACTGGGATGAAGCAATGTTAGCGGTGTGAGAGTTAAGTGTAACTACAAAAACACAATTCAAGGGAAATAAAGCAAGACGGAAGCACTTCATAAAATGGTGGTGGCATTGCTTCAATTTATCGAAGGCACTAGACCATTACTTATAGTGACATTAGGTGGCATTGCTTAATGCTTCATGTGATTTTACATTAACGGTAGTGATATGGGCATAGGGACAACAGGGGCATAAAGTGGTGAGGCAGATGTGGCTGCCGAGAGCGGCAAACACTCAGGCAACATGTCTGCATTTGTCCCATTTTTATCTCCTCGGTGACATTTTCCTATGTGAGCACAGGAAATCTAGACCTGCTCTTTCTCATTTGCATTGTCCCCCAACACCCGTCACTTTCTTTCCTTTTTCAACCAAGAGATAGGTCCACTTTCCCCCACCCTTCGCCACCCACCATGCTTTCTTCGTCTTTTCAACCAAGAGACCGGTTGGGTAGCCAGTATCTACTACTTTCCCCCGTTTCCTCTTAGAACCAAGTCCTAGATTCATGCTACAGCTTTCCCACTTTCTTCCCTGTTTGAACCAACTCTTAGAGTTGACTGTATGAACTAGCTTTACCTCTAACAATAGTAAAAGTCTAGGTGGCTTTGGAACAGTGGACGGAAGTAGAAAAAGATCCACACGAAGGGAGCTGGGGCAGTAGAGCAAGGCAAGTTTCGAAGGAATATATACCTGAGGGTCGTTGGCATGTGGCAAAGACGGTGTCGGGAGGCCGCATCTTGGCCACAATACCGCAGGGAGGAAGAAGGGGTCGGAGGCACTCCCGAGCCGGCGCTCTCTCGGAGAGAACGGCACGGCCTCCGATCGGGACGCGCGGGAAGCCGTTGGTCTCCTCCCTCGCCACCGACGACAACGTGAACGATGCACCTACACCCCTGCCCCGGTCGAGGTTGTCCGGCCGGATTTGTGACCAGCCGTGAGCTGCGAGAGAGTGTGGCCACCTATGTCTTGCTTAGATTTGGAGAGCATGAGAAAGTGAAGAGAGGAACCCTAGTAAAGAAAGGGCTAAGGCTCCTGCTTATATATATAGTGGAGTGATTTTGTTGTACTAGCTTAAAAAAATGCGCTCCTACGTGTACCAGTGAGTGGGTGTGAGAGAACTAGTGCGTGCATGCACCGCTTCTCTTCGTGAGAGTACAATATTCTGTGCCCAAAGAATGTTCGTCGCAAGAGTAATAGTATAAGTGTGTGACGTGTGAGCTAAAATAAAATGTGCGTGACGTCTTTTGTTTTTTAGAAGTTCTGAGGGTAGGGTTTGAAGAGCACATATGTGCGTGACGTCTACCTGTAGATAGACGGTGGGTGCAACGTGCGAGTCTGCGAGAGGACTCGGGAGAGTCGTGACTCGTGAGGGTGCGTGTGCGTGAGAGGGAGGGGGCACGTATCAATGCAATGCATGTGTCCGTAAATCATTATCCGACAAACATTCGCCACAAGCCTTTTCCTGACAAATGCCGTAAGAACTGTTAGATCGGCATCCGACAGTGTCAGTTTTGCCATGTCATTTAACAGAACAGACACTCCTCCTACACACAAATCTTCCACGTGAGTGTTAGCAACTGCTGTATGCTCCCTCCGTTCCGAAATGCAGTGCATATAGCTTTATTGAAAATTCGAACCTCGCAAACTTCTACCGAGTTTTCGTGTACCAAATTGCACATGTAGAATACCATGTATATATCATTTCATTCATCTTCGAGAGGTAACTATAAAGATGGGGGAGGAGTCTACAAAATAAGACCATCGTATCACCCGCATCAATTTCAACCATCCTTTGGTGTCGAGGAATATCATAGGAACTCTATATGATATGATTTTTATAGGATTTTTTCCTTTAGAGCCAATTGGCTCATTGGAATAGATTCAGATACTCCACATTTCAAATGAAATAAACATGATATCACTTCTATAGCTTTAGAGCCACTTGGTTCAAATGAATGGATTCCTATACTCCCTTAATTTCAAAGGAAAATAAACATTAGCGTATATTCAATAGAAAAGTTACTATGATCTGAACCAAATTACATATCTTTTCTAATCCCTCCTCATAGGAATTGAGATACATGTCATCTCTAGATTCAATAGAAAAGTTCCTATGATGTGAACCAAATGACATCTCTTTTCCAATCCCTACTCATAGGAATTGAGATGGTGTCATCTCTTTCCCTACAACTTCCATGTATACATCTTCTATTCCTAAATAGATAGTACAACCCACTAGTAGCTTTTTTCCAAAACATGCAACTATGGCACAAGAACTATATAGTGTGCCAATAACTTTGAAAGATGTTCGCTGGATGAAGCTAATCCGACAGTGCAGAGATGGCAAATCCGAGCACTACTGGCCGTTGGATATCATCAACATTCCACCAGATCTGCCACATGTACCATTTAGAAGACTCCATGGTTGAACTTAAGCATAATGCACAAACCTCAAAACACAAGCACTTCTCCTTTGTTCTAGAATCTTCTGTATCATAATTGTTTTTTTTTCTAAATGAATTGCCATTATTTGTTTTTTACTTTATGCTTTACAATGCACAAACCCATGAATATTAACATTTTTATAAAACTAATTGATTTTGAATGAGATGAACTATAAGAACTAAACGAACATCTACATCATGCATATATGACTCAAAGCTTTACATGCTATAGTGTGTATTTAATCATAATTTGGTTTCAAAATCTCATGCGTTCAATGCATCATTGCCGTTCGGTCGAACCTACGTCCACAATTTTTTGTACGTACTATATCTCCACTAGTCCCCGAACCCAAAATGCTGCCTCATTCACGTAAAACCAAGTGGTCCACACATATTTAAGGCGTCGACTCGAACCCGTTTACTACAACATGGCCCCGCATGCCGTAGTACTCCTACAAACCCTACCGCTGCCCTCATCATCGGTTTTCTTCAAGAGGACGAGGGAGAAGCCGATTTGTAGTGGAGGCGCTTTAAAAAAAGGATCTGTAGTGGAGACCCCTACCCTTGGGTGCCCTAGGTAGCTGTCGCACGCATCATTGTTTTCTCTTTTCTTTATGCTCTTGCGCCCTAGAGTGAAATGATGGTTGCTTCGTCCGTCCAGCTTAATGCGGGAAAGGTGGGGCTTTGTGATTTGACCCCTCATCGCTCATTTTCTACTACTGCGGCGCTACGACCGGGGTGCCTCCAATTCCAACCGCTGCTCCGAACTGTAATTTGATGCATCACACGTGGAACAAGACGGTGGATGAGCCACATGTCTGCCAAAGGGGTCCTGTTAAGTGTGTCACCATTTTGTGTGTGCACTGACCCTGCTTGAGTTGCTACGCCAACACGACAGGAGCAACCTACCACTTGGTTTTGCTCCTTGGTGAATCCCGACTATATTGATCTTAAAAGATACGTGCTGAACTACCCTCTCCGTCTCAGTTTTTTATTTGTAGGCGTCTCAGTTTTTTATTTGTAGGCGTCTCGGTTTATAGGGCCTACACGTAGTTCTAGGTCATCCATTTGACTAACTAAATATGAGTTACTATGTCACAAAAAGTATATCATTGGATTCTTATTTGTTGATATGTGAAGAAACAAGAAACGAGGTAGAAGTTAATGCACCGCGCCTTAGTATTTTGGGATTATTTGGTTTTCGTAAGATGACTTATTCACCTAGACGGAGGGAGTAGTTGTATTTAAAAGTTGAGGGCGGGGCTTTTCCTGCGCGGTAGGTGGGGCAGTTCTGCCTAGTCAGTTCGACAGAGACGCGAGAAGACGAGGGAGTAGGCTGCTGCAAATGTAGGGTTGTGTGATTTGACAGCGAGTTACTGCTGGACAGGTGGGGCCTCGTGATTTGACTTGCCATTATCATTTTAACTGCGGCGCTACGACCGGCGTGAGTCTGCCGATTCCTGACCACCTCCACACAGGTGCCTCTCCCAATGCTCCACCATGTAGTAGAGGCGGGCTCTTGCATGAGAGCCCACTTATCCACTTTTTCCTTGCCTCTCTTTCCTCCACATATGCAAAAATGCCATGTAAAGCTCACTATTGTACATACTTTTACTTGCTCCTACAGGTGCTAAGCTTGCCACATAGGCATAAAGTCTGATGTGGCAAGTTAATCAAGAAGAGAGAGACTAGTTTGGTGACCCAAGGAAGAAATGGTGCTAAGCGCGTGTACCTAGGTTAAAAGACAATTTTAAGTCTATAGCTAATTAAATGAAGCAAACTTAGCAACACCATTTCATTGGAAGAGGTCACTCCTTGGAAATGCAATAAATACTAGTACTCCCTGTGTCCTAGTGTCAAAAACGTTCTTATATTATGGGACGGAGGGAGTACGAAGAAAGAGATAGAGAGGAGTAAAAAATACACTTATAGCCAACCTTATAGCTAACCTTGTTGTAGTATGAGTGACTAAGTGATGACTATGTATGACATGCCAACATCAGATAGCCTAACGCACCATGCTAAATCTCCAAGGGTGCGACCGTGCGAGCGACGCGACGGTCGTGGTAGGCGCAACCATGATACGGGCTGCTGGCAGCCCTTGGATCTGAGATCAAACGGTCACATGCTAAGTTGCTGAAAAATTGCAGAATAACCCTCCAGGATAGGATATTCACCCATAGGTCTAGAATCACGCCATGCAACCATTCGATCTCAGATTCAAGGGATCTCGGAAGCCCGTATCATGGGAGAATGGAAAGCCACTACCCTACCGTTCGCACGCTGGCAGTTTGCTCCTACTCGTCCCCGCACGTCCTTCAATACTACGGCGGTTCGCTCCTACTCATCCCGTCCATTCACATTACGGCAGTTCCACTAATCCTAACCCTTCTCCCAAATCCATGGCGTCCCAAATCTCCACGATCGATGGTGAGTACATGGTTAGAACCATCACCGTCGATGAGTTTGACGTCATCTACATCTGTTCTTCCGCGACGGTGAAAGGATGCTTTTCTTACTTCAGGCGCATGTTCGAAGACTCAGATGATGAGCGGGTCGCTGGGCTAGATGTTGAGTACACCACAGTCCTGGGACGAGAGAAGGATCTAAAGGACGAAGAGAGGAAGAAGCCTACCATGATATAGGTTTGCGTGCATGAGTTATGCTTGGTCTACCACATATGCCATGCCGACGTTGAATGCCTGGATTTTAAGAACTTCCTCGAGAGCAACCTAGTCAAATTCGTTACTATAGACTTTGGTAACGACAAAGAAGTCATGCGTCAGATAGGCCTCGTTGTAGGCAACCCCTTTGACCTCCAGAAGAAATGGCTGCTGCCCTCCGGTGGCCAGCCTTCAATGCTGACCCTGGCAGGAGCCATGGTTCATCCTTCATATGGTAAACTAGAGAAACCTCATTACACGTTTCATCGTCATGCATGGCAGCAGAATGTACTAGATATAGACCACATCCACTATGCTGCAATGGATGGCTACCTTTGTTTCAATATCTACAAGGGTTGGATGAAGAGCAAGAGCCAAGTGTGCGGTTCAAGCAAAGAAGTAGTCTCGGCCAAGAGGAAGAGGGACAAGGACGAAGTCGAGGACGTGGACGAGGACTCCTCCGAGTGAGTAAGGTGTCAGTATTGTTGCTCATGGTGGTTCTAATGCAGTGTCTATCGGATTAGTTGCATAGTTTAATTTCAGGTGTGCTTAGTTGAATTTGAGGGGTGTGTTGTGCTGAGCCCCAGCAGAACTATGTTATGTTTCTTCTCGTTACTTTAACTCCCCAGTATGATACATACTACTAGTATTTCTTTAATAGAATTTAGCACCCCAATTAAGCACGTACTAGCTTTTTAATAGTACTATATGCATAATTTGGCGACGAGCGCTCTCTATATGTACCACCTTTTTTATTTCAATTTTTGCTCCACGGCGCAATCCATCGATTGTACTACTGTACAAAAGTATACATTTTTTAAAGGCTGGAGTACTGTTCATCACATATATAGCTAGTTAAATTCTCAACCTAGAACGACATGCATGCCATGTAGTAAACTGATACGGAGGAAGTATAGTAAAAATGAGGTGATTTTACCGAGCGATCGGCGGGGGAGCATGGCCTGTCATGCGGTCCCACGTGTCATGATGTACCAAGGCGATGCGCGTGTCCTTCTTGAGGCAGAAGCAATACTATGTGGTTTGAGATGATGGCGAACCGAAGTGTGAAATAATGGTTGCTTCGTCCGTCTGGGAAGGTGCGGCATTGTCATTTGACATCTCATTGCTCATTACTACTACTGGGCCGGTACGAGTGGGGTGCGTCCCCCCTGCTGTTCTGCACTGTTATTTGGTTCTTGACATGTCGACCCGGTTGCTATATGTCCCACATGTCGGCGACATGAAGTACATAATTCATGAAAGGGAGCGTCGACGGAGGAGTATACTATAGAATTCATGAAAGGGAGCGACTTAGTTTTGGAAAAATCTGTTTTTACGAAGTAGTACGTACCCACTAGGGTTTATAGGGCTCATCTAAAGAACATTCGTTTTTCCGTTTGATAAGTCTCAATTCTACTATACTAGTATTAGTACCATTACATGTTGGATTTCGAGGTGCGTTAGATCACCCGACGCAAGCAGTGTCAAGAGGAAACTAACCAATGCATGTACAAGTTCATGGAAATTTAGTGGGAGTAAAATTTTCTCCTCGTGCTGCGAGACACGGCGCGCGTGGGCGAGGGAGTGGGCGTAAGGCGTACAGTAGTAGGAGTACTACTACTACTACTACTCGTAAGCAAGCTTCACCTCATCCTGCGAGTCGCCGCGCCCGTGGGCGGGGAGACAGCATACTAAGCAAGCTTCTCCTTGTTCCGCGAGTTGACGGGACACATCATAATTACTGCAGTGTATAGAGCCTTGCCTCTAAGGTAGGCCTCACATGGTTTGCCTCTTTTTTTAGCATAACACGTCAAATCGCAATTTGTTTGTTCACCCGTGGTAAACGATCCTACCTTCACCAAGTGGACAACCAGTACACGTGCCAAATTACCACGTGGGCTGCCTTTTTCGTACAGAAATGAGCTCCACCGTGTACCCGCGCGGGTGTGGTTGGGAAAGAGACGGGAGTACGTGCACCGTGCGTGCACCTCTTCTCTTCGTGCATGTCCCCCACCTATGTAGTGTGTGTGAGAGAGATACAAACCTAGACATAATGCGCCAACCATCCCCATGCCTCCGCCCAGTCCGACCACCAGTCACCACCACGCCCCACTCCTCCTCACCTTATCTCTCATCTTTCTCCCTCCATTTTTATATACAAGGGGCCACTATAAAAATTACTCTACAATTTACAGATATACAAGGCCACTAACACTAATCGATGCAATATTAATGGTGTTTGCCTCGTGGTACTAGCAAAGGAGGACATTAATTATCCCTTGCATGCATGCGGGAGTTTGTAAAGAAATGCATCTTGATGTTCCGTGCAATGCACGGGCATCTTGCCAGTCCATGAAAACAATACATGGCAAAATTCCACGGCGAGGGGCTATTTGGATCTTGCCCGGGGTAGCCAAAATATTGGCAACCCTTTTGTCCACCGCTGCCTTTGCCACCGATGAACGAGGAATGGCTCGGGTGCTCATGCTGTCATGCATCCTCCAGCACGCACGTTGGAGACAAGCTCGCACGAGCTGTGTTTTTTTGTCCCACAACGCCGTCCGAGCCACCCGCGGACCCACCGGCGACCCGCAAATTACGCCATCCAACCGGACGAAATTCACGCAAACACATAGACAAACTGATATTTCATATAAACAACGACGGAAATCATATAAAATACCGGATTTTCGTACAAACATGACGGATTTCATTACATTCAAATGAACCACGCGGTGCTAGTTCTGGACAGCACAGGTATATAATATCTGGCCTAAATGGTCGCTCGCCGATCGATTTGTGTTCCTCATGTCTGGCAGCACGATCACTGGACTACCGGGAGCCCCGGAGGTATATGCTTCAGCGCAAAGGATGGCTCGCTTCCCCACTGCCCAACTGATATCATTGGCTGGTGCCGAAGATGATAGTGGCCGGTACTGGTTCGAGTTCATCACCGGCCACTACTTCGCCATGGCCGGCACCGGCTCGAGTTCATCCTAACATTCCCCTCTTCCGTGGAGTCCATGCGGGGTCGAGGAAGGTCCTCGCAACAGAAGGATCCGGCAAGACACCTGCTGTGTACGCCGGCTTCGCCTCCGCGGTGGCCTTCATGGGACCCAAGCGGCGGCAGCCTCCCGTGTTCTACTTCTCCTAGATGATGGCGGCGGAGGCGGAGGCGCTGTCCACCGACTTGTCGCTCTCCACGCACCCGGCTTCTGTCGCTGGTTGCATGGCGCGGCCGCCGGCATGGGAGTCTCGGCCACAGAGACGGGAAACACGGTACGAGGCGGCAGCATGGATGGCAGCAACGATGCCCGTGCGCCGCTCCTCATCGAGCTGGCCTGGAGCGGCGAGTTGGTGAAGCGCACGCCAGCTTGGGGCGGCAACTGGCTCCGTCGGGAGAGGGGAGGGAGGTGGATCAGTGAGCTGCATAGCTCGTATCCGCCGGGCTACCCAGCCGGCTTGGATGCGGAATAACTACTCTTCGTAAGCCATTGTAAGAGTGGACAAAATGGTGGAGGAGATAGGGGAGCGGCGAAGGTGTGAAATTCTTGGCCCGCGTTTGGCCTCGTTTAAATAGGAGATTAAATAGTCGGCGGGCGAGAGGAGCATGGCCGGTGTTGCGTTTAACGCCGGCCCAGTCATGAACGGATGTGTGTCCAGAGTGGGTTTCTCGGCTTCCACACGGGCGGGTTTCATGGAGGCGTTTTAATGCGGCACGGAGGCGTGTTCAGCCAGGCGTGCAGCGAGTGGCGCCCTCGACTCTGACCTAGGACAATTCGCCGTTCTTCCACTGACGTGTGGGCTCTTTGGGTGCATGGCCTGCATGTCAGTGACCCAACACAGGCAGCGCACAGTAGAGGAACCTTTGGTGGGCCAGGGCGGTCAGAAGCGGGCATTTCATAAACCGATGATTGTTCATTGAGTGTGACGTCATCTTTTTCATGTAGATAAGCCTACTATGTTGATAGCCCGTTCGATACGTTGTGATTCAAATAGACCGCTGGAAACATCAATGTTCTGCTTATCACAAATAAGATTGATTAATACCCGTAACAATCCATGTCCTTAACAAAGGGTGCATGCACGTATAGATTGAGCGTGTGTCTTGCGTCGTGTGTTGTGTGCATGCAGGCGTGCCAGTGTTGCGGGCGTGCAAGGGTACGTTTCAGTGTTGCATGCATGGGTGCGTACGTGCTTGTGTTCGTGAGTGCATGTGTACATGTCAGTGTTGCACGCCAGCATGCGTGCGTGTGTACGTGTCAGTGTTGCACGCCTTCATGCGTGCGTGTCTTGCGGGGGTGCATGTGTACGTTATGTGTACGTGTCAGTGTTGCATGGCTGCATGCGTGCGTGTCTTGCGTGCGTGCATGTGTACGTGTGGGGTGAGGCTACATGTCAGTCGACTGACTTTTTCATCTCTGGTCATTAGATTTTCCAGCCGTTTGATACGAAATCAAGGGCCTCCAGTTTATCATCAAACTCCACCCCCCTGAGCCGCCAGCCCCCGCCGCCCTAGCCTGCGCCGCCATGCCGGCCCGCCCTCCCCGAAACCACTCCCCACCGCCGGTCCGCCGTCACACCGCCCATCCCTCTAGCA
>NC_041389.1:367210929-367264024 GCF_002162155.2 Triticum dicoccoides | reverse complement strand
GCTTTTTCTCTAGCGATCCCCACCCCACCGCCCAATGAACGCCCCCCTCCTACCACCGATGACTGCCAACCAGAGGTCTCACGACTTCGAATACCCACCGATAGGGCTGGAATTCAGGCCGAGTTGAGCCAGCTCGGCTCGACTCGCTAGAGCTTGTTTCGTTAACGAGCTAGCTCGACTCGACTCGTTATTATAACGAGCTCAAATCCAAGATTGGCTCGACTCGTATAACTCGCGAGCTGGCTCGTTTAGCTTGTTAAGCTCGTTAAAGATATGAACAAAAAACCCTCATATGTTATAAAATGATTATGTATATATTAAACATATATATCACTAAACGATAGTAATTTCCTTGTAATGCATGAGTCTTCTAGGAGGTTGGGCCTTCAACGGCTAGGCCTTGTGTTGTGCGCCTAGGGCATAGGGTGCTGAGCGGCTGATCTTTTTTTGTATTGGGAGTGGCTGATCTTTTGTACCGAGCCTAACGAGTTACGTGAGTACTCGTGATATTGGCTCGTTTAACTTGGTCTATAAACGATCTTAAACTAAAACTCGGATCGACTCGTTATCCTTCGAGTTCGAGTCGATTCGAGCCGAGTCACGAGCTACTCGTTTAGCTCGCGAGCTTCGAGCTTTTTTTCCAGCCCTACCCACCGACCACTAATTTATTACCATTTCTGTCCTTCATATACGCGCTGATGGGTGGGCCCTATGGTAATGTGCGCTGCTGAATGTGGACCGTTTGACTGGTCAATTGATCGTGTTATCAACAAATTACGGAGATGTATGGTGAGCCAGTGACCGTATGCATGATCACCCTAAAATGTACTCCTATTTTATTAACACAGTACAGACTCAAACTACCATTTCTTTCTTTCATATACGGGCTGACAGGTGGGCCCCACGGTTATGCACCTCGATGGTGCAACACTAGTTGCGCCGCGTGGAACGTTTGACTGGTCAATTGATTGTGTCATCAAAAAAATACGGAGTTGTACGGGTGAGCCAGTGACCGTATAATCATGACATGTATTTGTTTAACACGGTACAGACGCAAGGGCTCATATATACGCGCAAGCACTCACCGCTATAAGCGCACACAAGCGAACCCTACCCCTATGAGCACCTTCGAGAGAGTGGGCTAGCATATATGATCTTGAGATTTTAGGAAGTCACCATAGGTGCCTCGTAGTCGAGTGGAACGTCTCCTCCCACTGAACGTGCATCGCCAGAAAATACTGAAATTAACACAAGATAAATGCGAGCACCGGGACTTTAACCTTGGTGGGCTCGAGAAACGTCTGTCCTCCTACCCATCCAACCACATGTTGGTTAGCATGACAAAAAGTATGTGGTGACCGTGATGAGCTTATTCTAAAGTCTAGTGACCACATCATGCTTTCGCTTCAAATACAATGACCGTAAGTGTCGTCAACAAAATACAGAGCACGCATCAAATGCAAAGTCCGTAAGTGTCATTAACAAAATATGGAGACGTATCATGAGCTAGATACCCTTGTACTCTTGTATATGCTTATTTTCTTAGTGGCCGATTGCGTGTGTGGTGTGGTGGGCACATCATTCCTAGTTGTGGTGGGTCAACATGAAGACTCATGGGTCGGTTCCATCCTGCGCCACATATAGGTTGGACCGAGACATGTTATATGAAGACCCATGTGGAGGACTCGGCGTACAACACGAAGCTACCAGAGTCGCGGAGGACTCTATCCCCACTGGTGATAAGCCGACTATATATGATTTGTAACCCTAGGCCCTTAGTATGTTATACAAGCTTGGGGGCTAGTTCATCGATAGTATAGACACACGCACAATGCCTGGTATTCATGTGTACTTTGTACACACCCCTATCACTAATATACAGTACCAGGAGTAGGCTCTTTCTTCAACTGCAAGGGTCCGATCCGAACTAGGGTAAAACTTTGCCTCATATTACCATCCAGCCTAACAGCCAGGGATATCCTACCGAATGATATGATGAAATCATATCTTCCAACTACTAAGAGAGAGGTGTGTCGGGGGGGATGTGTGTGAGAGAGGCCTAAAGATAATATGCGTGCGGGAGACACGTAGGCACATATACGTGCATATAGAGGGCTAGTAGAGACCGTGCGTGTGTATATATGCATGCGAGAGAAATAGTGTTTTCCAACTGAGATTAGTGAAAAGAGTGGTACATAGTAGTCAGAAAAAGAGAGAAAGAAACAGAGAGAGCATGTGCATGAGACACCTCGACACCCTGAGAGAGATTGTGAGAATGTGTGAAAGAGAAATGCCAATGCATATAAAGTGTGTGCACTTATGCATTATTTAGAGAGATATATAACGCGTTTGTGAGAACGGGGCGAGGCATAGTGCATCTACGTGTAAAAGGCGATTCTACGCATTAAATTAAAATATAAATGGCATTATTGTTTTTGGATGAGATCATGAATTTTGCATATTGCGTATGGACGAAAATCGGTCTATCAGACGCCCATACTCTATTGAATTCTAGCATGTGCATGTGTTTATTTCATATCATCGATCCATAGAGTGAGAGGGGATTGAAATACAGGCAATGGATGCATTTGCAATTCATATATAAAAATTAATTAGTGCACTCCATGTTGTTAGTGTGAAGCACTTTATACATTTGTCACTTGCATGGATACATTCCAAATTGCTAGCTACGAAATAGAATACATGTCGAATTCAACATAAAGGGGGTTTCGAAGATTCGAATTTATAGGAAGTGCATTCATCTATTTGAACCCGAGATAATGGCATTTGTAAATCAGATGTAAAAGGGGGCATCAATTTTGTTGTGGGTTTGGACATGCTATATATATTCATACGCATATCTAACTTTTCATTTTTTGCAACCAAGGAGATTATATCTGGAACCATGCATGAACTGAGGTAAGTTGCATATTTTTTAATATATACTTGTGTACAATGTATATTCAAATGTACCCCCTCCATTCCAAAATAATCATAGCTTTAGGATTTTCAAGAGTAAAGATTTGTGAAGTTTGACAAATCCTGAAAGTTCAATTCAAGAGAACCGAAAACGTTAATGCTTCTGCTCCCAAATATTGAATGAAGCGCCAAATAGGCCTATGGTCACCCAAAACCATGCGAGACTATTGTTTGATGGTAGGAAATTACTGTCCTAACTCTGGCCCGTGTAGCCTATCGGCCCGATGTCCAAAGGTCTAAACCGGGGTAGGTTTGTAACTTCACCAAGACGCCAGTCTCAACCGCCTCCAAGAAGCATTCATACGCCGTGGGCGCCTAAACACCCATGCACTCGGCCGAAATCTATCCCGCCCACATTTGGGACACCTAACATGACTTTCCTACCCCCAACCCGTAATATGTCCGAAATTTTAGATGGGGGCAAAGTTTGTAACTTTTCCCAAATTTCAAACAAGCGTGTCTCAAACCGAAACATTGTTCCCCCTTAGGTCCCCGCCTCCCTCCGTTTCCCCATTCATACTCTGTGGGCACGAAAACGCCCTCTCCACCAGCCGCGAAACCCCAGCCTCCTCCGTCCTCCACCCCATAGCAGCCAATCCACCGCCGCCCTCCTCCATCACACCGGAGCCGGTACCCCGACGTCGTCGTCCAACGCAACCACAACTGCAACACCCTCAAGGACTTAGCAGTTGAAGCCGAGGCAGAGCTGCCTCCACGACACCGACGCCGACGTGCGTCGTACCAGAACCACTCCGACCACGACGTCCTGCGCCTCACTGCTGCGGCTCCACTGTCACAACCGTCCACCACATCGGAGTTGTTCCCGCTACGCCGTTGTTTGCCGACTCGGATCTGCTTCCCCGCCGCCGACAGACGGCCACCGCACCACACTCAACAACTTGGCCATGGGTTCGTCCAAGGCTGCACCGTCCTCCACAACTTCTGGTTTCCGGCGAACAACAAGAAGATCGTCGGAAAAACAGAAGGAGGACACATCACTGCCAGCAGAAAGAGGTACTCCTCTTCCCTTATTCGTGCAAATCTTATGTCTCTGCTCACACCGTATTCATCCCATGAAAGAAACTAGTTGAGCGCTTCTTACTGCATCTTCTTCGTGATACTAAATGCACAAGGTTTCCTCCCTTTTACTATTTCACCTTTGCTAGAGGTCAGTAGCCCGTCTGGATTTCAATTCAGGGTCAGTCGAACCGCAATTAAAATAAGCAGCACCCGCTTAGGCGCGCGGAGCACCTAGTCCGCCTGTTCCCCGGGGAAGCGGCGCATCGGTGTCTATCATAGGGATGTGGGGCGTAGGAGCTGCTTGCGCCCGATCTGGAGGTCGGCGGGGCTTGAATGGATGGCCGGGGGCAGTGCCAAGCACGGCGGTGCGGTGAGGTCGAGGGGAGGGCGCAGGCAGGGGAGGAATACTAGGATGGTGGCCGCTGGCGTTTCAAGGAAGATCGTCAACACTGACTGGCTGGAGGTAGATGAAGGCGATCTGCCCGTTCTTTGTACCTCAGACGGTGCAGAAAAAATGGACTAACCAATTTGCTTTCAGTCGACTGTTATTTTCATAGAATCCTGTAGTAATTTAGTGTGCCATGCATGTTGTAGAGCTATCATATGTCTCCCGTCATTTATTTCTCACCAACCTGCTATCTGCTACCTTTACACTGTACTAATTGTGCACACACTTCACCCATACTCACACTATTGTTTTTTGGGATAATTAGATTTATGCCCCTAGTTGTGTCCCACTCGTTTGTTTTACACCTAATTCCCAAAAGTCACCGGTTCTGTCCAAGTCACTTTGCTCCTCTTATGCTTTTGCCCTTTGACCGTTTGACTGTCAGTTTGAAAACTTATATGTGGGTGTCATTTGCATTCATGAAAAAAGTGTTGGAAAGTGCACATCCGAGTTTTAGCTCTTTTGATACCACCATGAATAGTAAACTCTAAAAAAATTCAGAAAAATTCAAAAAAAATATGGTGGCAAAGAACGACAAATGTTCTAAGTGCTTGCCAAGTTTCATTAGGGAATGACATTCGTGGAAGTCGTGGCAAAAAAATAATCTATTTTGGAGTGCTGATTGTTTTTTTTTGCCGCGACACCCATGAATGTTATTCCCCGATGAAACTTGGCAGGCACTTAAAACATTTGTCATTCTTTGCTACCAATTTTTTTTGAATTTTTTTGAACTTTTTTAGATTTTACTATTCATGGTGGTAGCATAAGAGCTAAAACTCGAATGGACACTTTCCAACATTTTTTTCATGAATGCAAATGACACTCACATATAGGTGATGTTTTTCTGAACATTTTGGTATCTTATTTGCATTTTTTTGATTTTGTATGAATTATTTATGAAGTTTTCAAACTGACGGTCAAACGATCGAAGGGCAAAAGCATAAGAGGAGCAAAGTGACTTGGACAGAACCGGTGAATTTTGAGAATTAGGGGTAAAACAGACGAGTGGGACACAACTAGGGGCATAAATCTAATTATCCCTTGTTTTTTTATGCATGGGTATTTCAGACTCTGACGCAGTGTTGATGAATGCAGAAAAGAAAAGACAGAAGTCGCTCCAGTGTAATTCGAAGATAAGCACTAAGCGTTTCAGCGCTCTAATGGGTGCAGTGTCAGCAATTGGAGACAGTAAACGTAGCTCTGTAGTTGATGATCTCAATTGCCACACACAACCATCCCAGGTGCTTGCTTTAACTTCGCGCTGTCAAATGTGGTTGCATGTTGCATATGGTGTCTAGCTTGTATTGCTTCCAATTTGGTTAAATTGCATCTTCTTACTTTACACATTATACCTTTCATAATGACATGCCTTCCTATTTTTGATACATTCTACATATGTCTATTAACCATGTTCATACATCAAACTAATGCTCTTTTGTATCCCTCGTCAATCACTTATGATGAGACAGTCACCCGGGTGGGTTACTGTGAGACGCCCTACTCATTTAAAGAGTGCAGTGTCATCCTCCCCACATGATTCTCAAGAAACAACAAGGCTAAATGAAGATAGCCAACATAGCTCTCTAGTTGATCACCGCAATTCCCCACACCACCATCGCAGGTGCTTGCTCCTACTTGGCAGTGTGATATGTGGTTGCATGTTGCATATGGTGTCTACCTTGTAATGCTTCTAATTAGGGTAAATTGCATCTGCTTAGTTAACACATTATACCTGTGAATATGACACGCCTTCCTGTTTTTGGTACATACTACGTCTTTCTATTAACCATGTTCTTACATCAAACTACTTTTCTTGTGTATCCTTCATCAATGCTCCTAATTTGTTAAATTGCATCTCCTTTGCTTACACATTATACATGTGAATATGACACGCCTTCCTGTTTTTGGTACATACTACATCTGCCTATCACACCATGTTCTTACATTAAACTACTGTTCTTGTGTATCCTGCATCTATCGCTTATGATGAGACAGTCACGCGCGTGGGTTAATATGAGACGCAATACTCTTATAAAGAATGCAATTTCATCCTCTCCACATGATTCTCAAGAAACAGCAAGCCTAAATGAAGATATTGAACGTAGCTCTGTACCTGAAGACCGCACTTCCCCTACACCACCATCACAGGTGCTTGCTCTAACTTCGCAGTGTGATATGTGGTTGCATGTTGCATACGGTGTCTAGCTTGTAATGCTTCTAGGGTAAATTGCATATGCTTAGTTTACACACTATACCTGTGAATATGACATGCCTTCCTATTTTTGGTACACACTGCATCTACGTGTTAACCTTGTTCTTACATGAAACTACCTCTCTTCTGTATTCTGCATCAATCACTTACGGTGAGTCACCTTTATTCGTTGCATATTATTTCTAGCCTGTTGCCATGTATTGCTTCTAATTTGGTCAAATACATTTGTTAGGGCACCCTTTTAATTTGGCAGAGTGATATTGGTTTCATCTTTCATATGGTTTCTAGCTTGCATCGATTCTAACAAGTTCAAGCACCTTGTGCTTAGTTTACACTTTATACATCATACATGTCAATATGTCATCCTGTCCTGTTTTTCATACATATTCCATCCTCCTATCATGCGGCTGCCTTACATGAAAGTAGTGTTCGTCAGTATCATGCATCAATGAGTTCTGAAGAGCAAATTTTATTCCTTTTTCTTGTGGGTTTGACTTGACAAGGCAAAGTCAAGAAAGAGGAAGGAAAAGAGTAAGGAAGGCGATGATGGTGGTCCTCTGTAGCAACGTAAACGGAGCATCTGTACCGATTCTCCTTCTACTGATAGTGCATTACAAGGTCCAAGTCTACGCTCCCCTACTCCACCATCCAAGGTGCTTGCTCTAACTTGGCAGTGTGATATCTGATTTCATGTTACATATGGTGTCTAGCTCGTATTGCTCCTAATTAGTGTAAACTGCATCTGCTTAGCTTACACATAATACATGTGAATATGACACGCTTTCCTGTTTTTGGTACATACTATATCTGTCTATCACACCATGTTCTTACATGAAACTACTCTTCTTGTGTATCCTGCATCAGTCACTTATGATGGGACACCTTTAAGTTGGCAGTGTGATATTGGTTTGCGTCTTGAATATGATTTCTAGCATGTATTGCTTCTAGTTTGATGAACGCCACCTATGACGAGACAATTTTAACTTGGCATAGTGATATTGCTTGCACCTTCCATATGGTGTCTTGCAGTGTTTCTAATTTGTTGAAGTGCCTTCTGCTTAGTTACCACATCATAGGTGTGAATATGTCAAGCCGTCCATTTTTTCGTACATATTCCATCCTCGTATCATGACTTTGCCTTTCCTCAGAGTAGTGTTCGCCAGTATCATGCATCAATGAGTTCGGAAGAGCGAATGATATTCCTTTTTCTTGTCGGTATGACCTCACAATGCAAAATCAATAAAGCTGAAGGAAAACAGAGGTTCTCTACAGATTCTACTCCGCCATCCTCCCAACAAGATTCGCAAGACAATGCAAGGCTAGACAGTCAACGTAGCTGTGTAGATGATGAGCACATCTCCCCTACTCCACCATCACAGGTTCTTGCTCTAACTTGGCACTATTATATGTGGTTGCATGTTGCGTATGATGTCTAGCATGTATTGCTTCTAACTTGAGTTGCATCTGCTTACTTTACACATAATGCCTGTGAATATGACACGTGTTCCTGTTTCTAGAACATACGTGTACATGATGAGCACATCTCCCCTACTCCACCATCACAGGTGCTTGCTCTTACTTGGAACTATTATATGTGGTTGCATTTTCCATATGATGTCTAGTTTGTATTGCTTCTGATTACGTTGAATTGCATATGCGTAGCTTACAACTTATACATGCAACGATCACTTACCCATAAGACACATTTAACTTGGGACTGTGATGTAGGTTGCATCTTGCATTGTCTTCTAGCTTGTACTGCTTCTAATTTCTTGAAATGGCACTTACGACGAGACACTTTTTACCTGATAGAGTGATATTGGTTGCGTGTTCATATGGTGCCTAGCTTTCATTTCTTCTAATTTTGTTGAAATGCCTTCCGCTTACTGTTTTTTCATACATATTCCATCCTCCTATCATACGTGTGAATATGAAATGTTGTCTTTTTTGTATATATTCCATCCTCCTATCCCGCACTTGCCTTACATCAAAGTAGTGTTTGTCTCTATCATGCATCAACCAGTTATGCAGAGCTAATTTTATTCATCTTATTGTGGTTTTGACTTCATAAGGCAATATCAGAAAATAGGAAGGAAAAGAGTAAGTTAGGGGATGTTGGTGGTCCTCCACACCGACGCAAACAGAGACTCTCTAGATTTGCCTCTGCTACTGCTAATGTTGAAGTCCCAAGTCTACATGATGAGTTCATCTCCCGTACTCCACCATCGCAGGTGCTTGCTCTAAGTTGACAGTGTGATAATTGGTTTCATGTTGCATATGTTGTCTAGCCTGTATTTCTTCTATTTTGATTAAATTGCACCTGCTGAGTTTATACGTTATACATGTGCATATGACATGGCTTTCTGTGTCTAGAATACACTGCATCTATCTATCATACCATGTTCTTACATCAAAGTACTGTTGTTGTGTATCCCGCATCAGTCACTCATGATTGGACGCTTTTAACATGGCAGTTTGATAGTGGTTGCATCTTGCATTGATTTCTATGTTGCATTGCTTCTAATTTTTCGAATTGCCACTTATGACAAGACACTTTTAACTTGGCAGAGTAATATTGGTTGCATCTTTCATATGGTGTCTCGCTTGCATTACTTCTATTTTCTTGAAAATCCTTCTGCTTAGTTTGCACATCGTAGCTGTGAATATGTCATGCCGTCCTGTTTTGCTTACATATTCCATCCTCATACGGTTGTCTTACATCAAAGTATTGCTTGTTTGTATTATGCATCAATGAGTTCTGAAGAGTGATTTTATTATTTTGTGTTGTGGGTACAGCTTGACATGGCAAAGTCAAAAAAGAGCAAGGAAAATAATATAGTAGGGAGTGTTGTTACTCATCGGGTGAAACGGAGAAGGATCTGCCGTCGAGATTCTGCTAGTACTTATAGTGCAGTAGAAGGTCCAAGTCCACCGGCTAAATCTACAAACACAGTATCACCTGCTCCACCAGCTGCAACATCCGCTTCAACTGTACCAGCATCTCAACCAGTTACTCATTCGTTTGCTCCGAAACTGGCCAGTTCCCAAGCTACCTTCACACCTAACACTACTTCTGAAGCACTGCTGACACAACAGGACTTGGCAAGATCAGATGAACCTCATGAGCATCAACACCAAGACAGTACCTGGCCGAGTCAAGTTGCAGTTGCATGCTCCTTTATATGTACTCTCACAGTTTGATGTACACTAACACTTTCCATATTCGTTGTTGAACTAGCACCACGGCGCAAGCGGAAACATACATCAGGGATAATGCTTGACAGATTAACAAAATCTAAAGGAGGAAGAATGGAGATCCATTTTGAGGCAGGATTAAAAAGGCCACGTGATGCTACAGAGTCAGCCAAGTTAGTATCAGAGGCAGCCGTTGCCGTTAGGTGTCATGCACGTATCCTCCCAATGTGGATCCAGTACAGGAATGAGAAACACAATACCCAGTTTAACACCTTCCTTGACCATTTATCCGTAAGTAATGTTATTCATCGCAATTAGTAATATTGTGTTGCTCTGTCCCATACTTTCTAGCTTCCTCCTAATAAGACTCACATTCTTTTTTCAAACATATGAGGTTCAAGTTGGATCCGAAAGATGATGCAACTAAACAAGCATGCACTCATCTTTTTCAGTCTGCTCTACGACAGTATCGGTACCACCTTGAAAATCTCACTTTGAAGGCAAGGCTAACAATGAAATCGCCCAAACATCTCCAGTGGAATATATTATAGATGAAGACTGGACAACCCTCATTAAACACTAGTCTGATCCAAAGTATCAGGTAGGCTATATGTATTTGATCAGACCACATATTGAACTTGTATTTATGTATGTGCCTTACAAGTGTATCTTGTTCTAGGCTAACTGTTTGAAGAACAAAACCAACCGTTCTAAAGTGAAATTCCAACAGACAACAGGATCTCGTAGCCATATTGCACACTGCGAGGCTCTTGTAAATAGCTTCTACTTCCTTCTTTTTTGTGTGCCATATTATCTTATCTATATTGACTTGTTCCAAATACAGAGGAAAGCCCGTGCGGACCAAAAAGAACCTGAACCGAATGCAGTGCAAATCTTCAAGGATTGCCACACCAGCAAGATGAAGGGCATGAGCACACCAGTTCAAGCCGCTGTTGTATGTCCTTACTCCTCCTGCCTTGAACTGATTGGTACTGCGATGTGTTCATTTAACTACTTGGTTTGCAGCCAATGTCAGTTACTCTGTTCACTTTTATACACAGTTGTCTTAACGTATCATTTCACCTTACATGGTTTAAAAGAGATGAAGGATATTATTTTGGTCTTGATCTGTAACCTAGTTGTTATGTTCACGTGCGCACACAATGATAAAATAGCCTATTTGTTTTATATCTGTTTGTCCATGATATGAATGATGTCATACTATGTTCATCCTACTTTAAACCATGTCTCTTTATCCTTAGATGTCAACGAATGTGAGGAAATAGATAATATAGTAGGCATGCTACATGGACATATGTTCCGAAAGTGATTTTATTATGTAGTTGGCACTACAATACATGCTAATGTATTACAGTAGTTCACCAAAATAAGTTATGTATAAATGTTTAACCTACTTTGTTTGTTCTTGTCTCATTAGTAAATTATCTGGTACACTAATCTACAAGTTCAAACTTTCAGGAAGCTATGGAACAAATGATTGAACAACCACAACCACCTGAAGGTGACGAGGCTACTATAGGCACAATGTCACCTCTTGCTGCAGTGCATCAATATCTCTCCACTAACAGTGCAAAAAGCACCTTCATGCGTAATTCTGGGTTGGTTGTCAAGGTAACCTCGTCCAAATCGCCTTCTGAAGAAAATCTTCCTGCTAGACAGAGTGATATATCTATGCTCCAGACACAAGTCCAATCCCTAATGGACGTTGTTTCAGAAACAAGAATAGTGGTTGAGAAATGTTGTCAAGATATGAATGGTTTTGAAACTAGACTATCAAACATTCGCTTCGTTGTTCAAGAGCAATGGTGGAAAAAGGTGGAGATCGTGCTGCTCCATCAGATTCTACAGCCTGAAACATTAGCACTCAGGTCAAATGATATGTGCTTCTATACATCCAATGGTGCTTTTATCTGGAAGGACTGTAAACTTTATGCCAACATGCCTTTTGTTGTATGGTTGGAATTTATTTTGTTGTGATACAATATTTATGATGCTGCCACAGGCTGCAGTAATTACGACGCTATTTTTGTATAGTGTAGGTTTATATTAGTAATGTATTCGGCCGAAAGCTTCGTAGCAGCCCAACATGCCAACATTCGTCGGGCCCATTCCAATTGGGCTAAAAACTATTACAGGTCGAAATTGGCATGTAGCCCACTAAAAATATCTGGGCCTAAATCAGCATAAGCTTTCATATTTTTCTGGTAGGCCTGTGCCCATAGTGGGCCTTTAACAGGCCTAAACATAAGTTGGGCCCTCAGTAAAATTAGGCCATTTACAGGTGTAAATATCTCGAGCCCATAAAACACATGGGCCTTTAATAGACCGAAAGTGAGATTGGGCCCTGATTGTATCAAACAACCCACTGGACTTAGCAGGCCGAAATGGTGGCCCATTTATGATGCAGATCTTTGACAGGCTGAAATTCGGACGGGCTGTAAATGCGCCGACCTAATACACGGGCCTTTAACGGGCCGGAACTTCGGTCGGGCTATATTATCGTCATTTTTATATGGGCTGTTAATGGGCCCGATATGATGTTGGGCCACATCTGGCCCATGGTTTTACGTCCGGCGTTAACAGGCCGGAAATGGCAATAGGCTGAAAGTGGCCCAAATCTATAGTGGGCCTCTAACAGGCCGAATGTCAGACATGGCCGAATATGACCCAAATCCTTCACGGTCGTTTATGGGACGAAAGTTTTGATGGCCTGTAAATGGGATCAAATGAAGCCGGACCTTTAACATGCCGGAAATACACCGGGCCGTAATTCGACCCAATTACTTAGCGGACAGTTAACGGGCCAGAAGTGACCATGGGCCGCGTTGATGACAAGTTTAGGACAGTCCGTTGACGGGCCGATTTGACAAAGAATGTTGGGCCTTTAGCTGGGCCGACCCATTATGGTCTGCAGAATCTTGTGGGCCTTTAGCTGGGCCGGCCCATTATGGTCCGCAAAATCTTGTGGGCCTTTAGCTGGGCCGGCCCATTATGGTCTGCAAATTCGTGTGGGCCTTTAGATGGGCCGGCCCATCATGGTCCGCTAAATTTTGTGGGCCTTTAGCTGGGCCGGCCCATTATGGCCCGCTAAATCTTATGGGCCTTCGATTGGGCCGGCCCATTTAAACTTTGTGGGCCACTTTTGGGCCGGTCCACGTGTCAACATATCATAGGCCCATCTTGACCGTTGGATGAGTGACACCTGTGCCAACGCAGAGCAGACGCGTGGATCCGTCAGCCAATGAGAATTTTACACGTGGAAAATCGGCATTGGTCGTGGCTGTTAACGGGTTACCAGATCCAAAATCCGACCCGATAGCTTAACAGCGTTTCGTTACGGTGGATGCCACGTGTCGGTCACCCTTGACGAAAGCACTTCTATGACGCGCGATTTATCGTCATGGAAGTGGACACTTCCATGATGATAATTTTGGTAATGTCATGGAACACTTCTACGACAGCACAGGTATGACTATCTTGATTCTGTCATAAATTTGTCATGGATGTACATGCATGACAGAAAACGCGACCTACTATGACAAACACGTATCATCACGGAAGTGTATTTTTTTTGTAGTGAAGAGCGCTTTAAGCATCGGCTAATAGCCACTGCAAGAAGCTTGAAAAAGAAGCAGCAGCAGCTTCAAGCTGATCAGGATCTGCTCAATGATAGATGGACTAATGTCCTGGCAGCCGAGGAATACAGTCTCGAATGCCCAACAAAGAGTTACCCGAAGCGCAAGCTGCTACCCCAATTCGACGATGAGGCCCCAGAGCAGATACCACCAACGCGTAACACTGCCGACGGACCTGACTGACCACCACGTGGCCGGGACAGAGCGGCAACTCAAGCCGAACACCAGCCTGCACCACCCCGCCATAAAGGCAGAGAGACAGCGACTACAAGATACACTTATGACCTACGACAGGACCTGGATAATAGAGCCGGTCAGACCAGATCAATCTATGGATCAAGGGGGCGTGCCCCAGCACGAGAAGACTACCATCAGGCTAGGCGTGAGAAGCACACCTTCACCCAGGCCGAAAACCGCATACGGACTCCATCCGAACTACGTCGTGACATTGCCCGATACAGAGGCGCCGCGCACCCCCTATGCTTCACCAATGAGGTAGTGGAGCACCAGTTCCCAAAAGGGTTTAAACCCATGAACATTGAATCATACGGTGGCAGAACGGATCCTGCGGTATGGATTGAAGACTTTCTTATCCACATTCACATGGCTCGCGATCACAATTTACACGCCATCAAATACCTCCCCCTCAAACTTAAGGAACCAGCTCGGCACTGGTTAAACAGCCTCCCAGAAAACTCTAATGGAAGCTGGGAAGACCTGGAGGATGCCTTTAGAGACAACTTCTAGGGCACTTATATCCGGCCTCCGGACGCTGATGCCCTTAGTCACATAGTCCAGCAGCCTGGAGAGTTAGCCAGAAAATTCTGGACCTGGTTCCTAATTAAAAAGAACCAAATTGTTGATTGTCCGGACGCCAAGGCTCTAGCAGCCTTTAAACACAACATTCGTGACGAATGGCTCGCTCGACACCTCGGCCAAGAAAAGCCGAAGTCCATGGCAGCCCTCACATCACTCATGACCCGTTTTTGCGTAGGAGAAGATAGCTGGCTAGCCCGTAGCAGCAATAGTACCAGCGACCCTGTCACTTCTGAAGCCAGAAACAGCAACGACAGGCCCCACATTTAGTAAAAACAAGCGTCGGAGCAACTCTGACAATGCCGAACACACGACGATCAATGCCAGATTCAATGGCTCCAAACCCGGTCAGCGGAAGAAGCCATTCAAAAGGAACAAAGATGGTTCATCTAGCCTGGACCGTATACTCGATCGACCTTGCCAGATTCACGGCACCCCTGACAAGCCTGCCAACCATACCAACAGAAGTTGTTGGGTCTTTAAATAGGCCGGTAAGTTAAACACCAAGCAAACGGGGAAAGGGTCACCCAGCGAGGATGATGACGAGGAGCCTCACCCACCAAACACAGGTGGACAGAAGAAATTTCTCCCCGAGGTCAAAACGGTGAACATGATATACGTTACTCACACCCCCAAGAGGGAGCGCAAGCGTGCATTAAGGGACGTCTATGAAATAGAGCCAATCGCCCCAAAATTCAACCCATGGTCAGCATGCCCGATCACTTTCGATCGCAGAGACCATCTGACCAGTACCTGTCATGGAGGTTCAGCCGCGTTAGTCCTTGACCGAATTATCGCTGGATTCCACCTCACGAGAGTCCTCATGGACGGCAGCAGCCGTCTTAACCTGCTCTATCAGGACACGGTCCGCAAAAAGGGTATTGACTGGTCAAGAATCAAGCTCACCAAAACTACCTTCAAAGGAGTACTACCTGGTGTAGAGTCCTGCTGCACGGGCTCAATCACATTGGAAGTCGTCTTTGGTTCGCCGGACAACTTTCTGAAGCAAAGACTTGATCTTCGACATCATCCCTTTCCGCAGTGGCTATCATGCATTACTCGAACAAACTGCATCTGCCCACTTCAATGCGGTCCCGCACTATGCTTATCTCAAACTCAAGATGCCAGGACCATGTGGTGTTATAGTAGTCCATGGAAACATGGATCGCTCCCTCCATACTGAGGAACACACCGCAGCCCTCGCAGCAGAAGTGCAGGTCGGCCTTATCAAGCCAAACTCCACATCAGCAGTCAAGCCCCCGGACCCTGTCAAACGAGTTCGGACTACCATGCAGAATGACAGTCCAGCTCTTCAGGAGCTCGATTAGCAATTCGGCCTCTGTCTTAGCCCTAACCGAACTGCGGCGTATGTACCGCGTGTACATAACTACGCACTAAAGATACCATTGGCGACGATGGAGGCATATCAAGGATAAAATCCACAATACGGCTCAAGCGTACCTGGACCATCATATCACCTTTTTATGGTGCCAAGGGCCCTCTGCTCATTAATCCTCTCAAAGAATCACACACCAAGGTGAAAAGCAGCGCAGATGTACGGCAGAGTACCTAAAAGATCTTCAAAGATCACCTCTTCCCTTCTTTAGTACCTGTACACAGCTTTCCCTTGTGGCCGGCATGTAAAATAGCATTGATGCTTATAGAATTATCTGTACAAATACATTTTGACGTATCAATCAGACAATAATGGAAACAGTTTTTTTGCCCAACCTATTCGGTACTGGCTTATTTCCTAATCTGTATTCCCTCTTTTTCTTTTGTCTGACTATCATGTACACCTCGGCACGACTTAAATTTCCAGGGGCTCCATTCAGCCACGTACATTGCTTAAAAATAACATAAGTCTGAACACTTTTACAATACAATTCGGCGCCCCAGATCTAGCATTATATGCATCGGCTCTGAATCATGTCTTGGGTCAATAGTTGGGTATCCCGGCTCGTGTGGTCACTACCTTACGTTCCGCTTGTTTGGCTAAGGAAGTAAAGGGAGAACTACTGCGATTGTGTTTCTAGTTCATCCGGATAAACACCTCAGTAGAGAAAGCCGAAAACTGATTGTCATGATGCGGCGAGAGCTGGTCAGCTATTCGGTGACTAAGTATAAATATCTTGCGATTTTTTCCGTGTCACACGAAGGATCGTTTTTTACCTGGTCAGACGTCTACAGTAACCAAGTTCGGATAACCGAACAATACCAGTGGCTGCGCCTACAATCTTATTATCAAACTCCTTTGGCTAAGTGAGAATGATAAAGCCGCACAGTCTGATTGCCTGGTTCTCCGCACTAACACCTCCTTCAAGGACCAAGTCGTTGGGTTAAGTGTGTTTTTGTGCTGTTCCGAACACCCCCGTACTATCTATGCGAGGAGCTGAAGCCGATGACTGACTGACTCTCAGATTCAATAAATGATCACAACATAGGGAAAATAATTTCAGATGAAACAAGAAAAATATTATACAAACGACTTGTTTTCATAAATACAAAGTTCGGGCAGCACATATACATTCATTCAAAAATGGTGTCCTTCAAACACTGGCACTCTACAATGCGGGATCCTTCAAGGACGTTGTTGAAATACCGCTCCGGTGTACGGTGCTCCTTGCCTGCTGGTGGTCCCTCAGTTGCAAGATTGGTGGCATTCATATTCGCCCACTGCACCTTGACACAGGCGAAGGCCATCCGGGCACCTTCGATATAGACTGATCGCTTATAGCATCAAGCCGTGGGCAGGCATCGACTAGCCGCTTCACAAGCCCAAAGTAGCTACTAGGTATGGGTTCGGCTGGCCACAGATGGACTATAACATCCTTCATGGCTAGTTCGGCCACCCTACGTAGCTCGGTCAACGGTTTCAGCTGATCACTGACGGGCACAGGATGCTCTAGCGCAAGTGTCGGTGTCAAAACCGGTGGATCTCGGGTAGGGGGTCCTAAGCAGTGCGTCTTAGGATCAATGGTAACGGGAGGCAAGGGACACAATGTTTACCCAGGTTCGGGCCCTCTCAATGGAGGTAAAACCCTACTCCTGCTTGATTGATATTGATGATATGGGTATTACAAGAGTTGATCTACCACGAGATCAGAGAGGCTAAACCCTAGAAGCTAGCCTATGGTATGATTGTTGTTGTCTATCGACTAGCCTGTCCCCAGTTTATATAATGCACCAGAGGCCTAGGATAACAAGAGTCCTAGCAGAATACGCCGGTGGGGGAGGAGTCCTTGTCTTGATCACCAAGTCTTGTGGATTCTTCCTTGCATGCGGCAGCTGCCCGGACTGGCCCATGAGTATACGGCCATGGGGGTCCTCGGCCCAATCCAGCTGATCGGGAGATGACGCGTTGAGTACCCCCTAGTCCAGGACACCCTCAGTAGCCCCCTGAACCGGTCTTCAAGTTAGGGACGCTCCTCGATTCTTCTGAACTGTTCTTCATCTTCGGTTGCCGGTCTTGAAAACTGGTTCAACAAATCTTCTCATCTTCTATCTTGAGGATCGCCGAAATGCATTCGACGAGTTTACAAGTCGGGTATCTGAGGAGCCCCTTTAAGTTTCCGGCCTTTATCAATGCCTTGTTATTTTTATGCCACACCTCGGGTTTGAAGTTGTTCCCGAGCGGCAACGTTCTCTTGCGTCCGAGCTCCAACGCCGGACTACATTCGAGGTATCTTTTTGCAGCCGAGCACCAATGCCAGACTGCTTCCCAGCTCTAACGTCGGACTATGTATCCGAGCTCCAACGCCGGACTATGTATCCGAGCTCCAACGCTGGACTGTATCCGAGGTGTCGTAAATCACCTTGGTTCAAAGAAGTTTGAAGGAGTTTAGCCGAGCTTAATGCCGAAAATGCCCTCTATGGAGCCAGCCACTAGCGTCCGAGCTTTATGTCGGACTGCTTCCAAGGTGGTGCACCACCCCGAATGTGGGCCGATTTTTGTCAATATTTTTGATTGGTGCAATTTATTCTCTGCCGAGATACATAGCCAGTTGCCCTCAAGGTGGGTATCGGTCTAAAACCCAAGATGCACATGAAGGATGACATAAGACCGCTGATCCCCGTAGCCACTGAGACTCAGGTTGATTTGGAAAATCGGTCTGAGGATCAAGTCCTAGCTCGACAGAATACTTTGGGACACAAAAATCGGCGTGCTCAGTCCTCGAGACTCAGGTTGAGTGCGGTCGACCAACCTGAGGATCAAAATCTTCTTGGAAACTGTATTACACTTAAAATTTTCTACATAGAACAGGCAATGCAGTAGCCCCCGAGACACTGGTCGGGTGGCAACACCAGATCAGTGGATCGATGTGCCCCTTTAATATTTGTAAATAATAAGCCCGAAGCCCAGTAGCCCCCGAGCCTTAATGCGGGCACGGGAGGCCGAATTAAGGATCGATATCCATAGTAAAATCACAAATTATGTGTAATGACTCTATGTATCCAAGTACTTTATGTCATTAATGCTCGGATCCGCATTGTACAAAACTTTGTTGACCGACCATCGGCTTCAACCTCCTCGGCCAGTAGCCGAGGAGTGTTTGTCCTACTTTGTAAAGCCTTTATGAGGGCAAAGATTTATGACAAACAAGGCAATCTGGTCATACGGTTTTATAAACAAAGGTACGCAGAGAGATATGTTATAGTACTATTTAACAGAAGAAATGTCTTCCAAAGAAAATAGTCCCACTATCGGTTCCTTTCTTCGGGTTGTCATGCTAAGCATGATCATGAAACCTCAGCTCCAATGTAAGAGCAAAATATCGAGGATTTAGTTTGGGAGGCCAGTTAATAGCCCCCGGTAGTGTTCGGCGACAGTCGAGGCCAAGTCGTAAACACTTCGGCCATTGTTATGAATGGCCCGTCGTTTAACGCTGTCATCGGATCGCCGACCAATTTACGCTTATTGTGACAATCAGTTTTCGGCTTTCTCCACTGAGGTGCTTAACCATGTGAGCTAGAAGCACAATCGCAGTGGTTCTCCCTTTGCACACCTAGCCGAACAAAGCGGAACATAGGAGGCAAGCGCAGGAGCCGGGCAACCCAACTATTGACCAAAGACACAATTCGAAACCAATGCATATATAGCAATATCCGAGAATGTTTTTGCCGAATCTCTAAAGGTGTCCGGCGTTGCACTGCGAGACCTGTGCTAAAAACACACAAATAGTTTAAAAGTGCCATGGGCTCGAAAAGCCAAAAAACTTATTCAAAAGGTTAATGTCCGAATTAGATCAAGTGTTCGGTGCCAATCCGAAAAGTGGACTTTAGAAAAAAAAGGTGCTTCTGCCGTGCTTTAACATGACACATCCTATCTCAAAACTTCAAGTGGGTCAGCCTACGGCTTCAACCTCCTATCCCGAAGGCGGAGTACTTCTTACTAGGCCAGTTTAGCAAACTAAACTCTAGCGGCTTTGAGAGAGGAATTAGGCTCCCCGGCTAGTGACCGCACACTTGTGTCGAAAAAAGGAGTGATAAATAATAATAAAAACTTTGCAACGACTAAGAAGAAAAACACTTATCATAAAACGGCTCATATAAATTTAAGAGCCCCCAAGTGACTTGGGTAAAAGAATGATTGCATGTACCGAAGTACTTATATCATATCTATGTTCAACCGAACTTTAAACGCGTCTTAACCGACCGTCGGCTTCTCCCTCTTCGGTTAAGGACCGAAAAGTGTTATGTACTCCATCTGTCGAGAATATCGACGGCGTTTCCAATAACCAGGCAATCAGGCCATAAGGCTGTAACAGACAAAGCACGCTCAGGGAACTTATGCTATATTACTGCGACGAGTAAGAAGCATCTTCGAAGAAAATAGTACCCCCACCGATACCTTTCTTCGGTGCTCATTGTTATTATGAGACTTGTGCAATAGATTTTTTGTACTCATGAGTTCCGTTGGGTGCCAACCATGATTGAAAACAATAATAGCGCTAGCTTTCGGCTTCACCCAGTCTGAGGTTCGGCTCGGGTGACCCGATCGTGACAATCGCAGAGGTGCTCCCTTTACTCCCTAGCCGAACAATCGGAAACATAGGGGTAAGCACAGGAGCCAGGCAACCCAGCTTGCAAATCGCTTAAGTAAATATGGTGCATATTGTGGCATAATACACGAACAAGGAACGAAGCCGTACAAGTATAACCATATGTAAGAGGAAAAAGCTTCGTGAAGGAAGCCCCCAAGTAAACGGGGTATTTGAATTTGTGCGTCACAAACAAAGTTTGGACAAGGAAATTTATACAAGCAACTTTTTTCCAAAAAAGTATAATGCTTGGCCGAGCCGAACACAAGTTAAAAATTTAACACTTTGAGCATGAAGACGACTTAGCTGGTTAAAGTGTTCGGTATTGATGACGCGGTCCGAGCTTGATGCGGGACAAGGTTCCATCCCCGAGCCGGTCCCGAGGTGGCGGAGCAAAGAGCTCGGCACTCCGAAGTGGTGACATAGAACAGGCAATGTAGGATGGCAGGGTGATGCCGAAGTCCCCGGCATGGGGTAATGAAGTGTTGACGAAGCCCCCTGTCCAGCCGAGGTGACGCCAAAGGATATAGTCCGGCTGGATCATTTTCCTGTGCACAAAAGATAGTGCAAACCGGAGATAATAGTAATAATAATAATAATAATAATTCGTTGCATAACAAATAATTTATGCAAAGTGAGTAATAAAAGAAATATGGCCTGGCGCCGAAGTCAATGTCGATGCAGGGCGGCGGCGTGATGCGGTAAAGGCATGGCAAGGCCTGAATTCACAGGTCGGTTCGAGTTCCGGATGCGGCGTTCGCCGGACTATGTACGGAAACTGACCAAACCACCATGCGACCGTCGTTAATGCGGCCACCATTTGATAGACCTGCGTACATATGACGAACAAACCAGAATAATAATTCATTGGAAAAATGAACCCTAACAAGCAAAAAATACTAGGATTAATAGCACCTCGCTTATTTGTTGTAGCAATCCGAAGAAAGGTGATTCCCAAAATCAGGACTCGATCCGCACACCTATCGCCTGATGGGCGATAAAGCAACGGCATGGCGATGATGGCAAAAGGTTGACTCGCCGAGGCAAAGCCCTCGGTCCGGCTAACGTGATGGAGCTGGTCGGCCGGCGACGCCGAAGTCTCCGGAGTAGGTTTGATGAAGAGATGATGAAGCCCCCGGTCCAGCGATGCAGGTCATGACGTGGTCGATGCAGGTGTGCCCGCTCCATGCAATCCGTGGGGCGGCGATATTGGTGACGATTTATCCTTCGTGATGCCGAACTACTGTCCGGCTGGCCGAGATGATGATCCGAAGAAATTGAGCTCGGCTCAACAAAGCGACGACGTGTCTAACGCAGGTCGGCCGCCATGGAGTGATGTTGTTGGGCTGGTTTGACACCAGCGCGACGGTGAAGTTCATATTGCAAGAACACTTTTAATACTACTGGGATGTGTTTGAGAATAAAACACAACACCCCATATGAAAACTTCCTTCAAAAGGGATGTCCGAGATCCCGTTCATAAAGAAGATGAATTCGGGTCGGATTCGTTCTCGCACAGAAAACAGATCCAAAAAGTAATGCACTAATCGGAAGTTTCCCGGAGTTTGGACGGTCGGATCGAGCTGAAGTTTTGTCAGGTGGTAGATATGGGAATTCCGCAGCAAATCAACGGTTGGATCCTCCAAAGGACATCCGAGCTAGATGCTGGATACCATGCTCTAAACTTGTCTGGATTCTCGTCCAGATTCAACAGGGCTCCGGTATATCGGAGATTGCCAGAGATTCCTCCATCGGAACTCGATGAAATTTTTGCAGGGTTGTTGTAGACTTAATTCCGCATAATTCCACTTAAGTAATCGTTTAAGCGGCACTCGAGGAGGCGGTGGCGGTGGATACAAGTTTGTTGTCCAGAAAAACAGCACGGTCGCCTGAGGGCAATGTTGACGTTGAGCCCCCGAGCTCCATGGATGACTCCTCCATGATCATGATAGAGATCGGAGTTGGTGTTGATGAAGGCCTTCATCCGAACATGATGATCGGAGGTAGGGCGCAGTCCTCGGTCAAGCCAAGGTGACCAGTCGAGCTGGTGATGAAGAAGCCGACGTTGCAGTTGACCTGCAGTCGAGCCATTGATCCTTTCGCCGATCACACAACGGAACTTTCAATGAAACCACCAATGTCGGTGTCAAAACCGGCGGATATCGAGTAGGGGGTCCCAAGCAGTGCGTCTTAGGATCAATGGTAACAGGAGGCAAGGGACATAATGCTTAACCAGGTTTGGGCCCTCTCGATGGAGGTAAAACCCTACTCCTGCTTGATTAATATTGATGATATGGGTATTAGAAGAGTTTATCTACCACGAGATCAGAGATGCTAAACCCTAGAAGCTAGCCTATGGTATGATTGTTGTTATCTATCGACTAGCCTGCCCCCGGTTTATATAATGCACCAGAGGCCTAGGATAACAAGAGTCCTAGCTGAATACGCCGGTGGGGGAGGAGTCCTTGTCTTGATCGCCAAGTCTTGTGGATTCTTCCTTGCATGCAGCAGCTGCCCGGACTGGCCCATGAGTATACGGCCATGGGGGTCCTCGGCCCAATCCAACTGATCGGGAGACGACTCATTGAGTACCCCCTAGTCCAGGACACCGTCAGCAAGGTACTGCGACCAGAATAGTTTCTCTATTGAGCTCCCCTCAGTACCTTATGATCAAGATTATCTATGAACAATATTTGAATCTCTTCTGAATTCTTTTATGTATGATTTGTTATCTTTGCATGTCTCTTTGAATTATCAGTTTGGTTTGGCCTACTAGATTTATCTTTCTTGCAATGCGAGATGTGCTTAGCTTTGGGTTCAATCTTGCGGTGTCCTTTCCCAGTGACAGCAGGGGCAGCAAGGCACGTATTGTATTGTTTTCATCGAGGATAAAAAGATGGGGTTTATATCATATTGCTTGAGTTTATCCCTCTACATCATGTCATCTTGCCTAATGCGTACTCTGTTCTTATGAACTTAATACTCTAGATGTATGTTGGATAGCGGTCGATGTGTGGAGTAATAGTAGTAGATGCAGAATCGTTTGGATCTACTTTTCGCGGACGTGATGCCTATATACATGATCATGCCTAGATATTCTCATAACTATGCACTTTTCTATCAATTGCTTGACAGTAATTTGTTCACCCACTGTAATACTTATGCTATCTTGAGAGAAGCCACTAGTGAAACCTATGGCCCCCGGGTCTATTTTCTATCATATAAGTTTCTGATCTATTTTATTTTGCAATCTTTACTTTCCAATCTATATCATACAAATAACAAAAATATTTATTATCTCTATCAAATCTCACGTTTGCAAGTGGTCGTGAAGGGATTGACAACCCCTTTGTCGCGTTGGTTGCAAGGTTCTTATTTGTATGTGCAGGTACGAGGGATTTGAGTGTAGCCTCCTACTGGATTGATACCTTGGTTCTCAAAAATTGAGGGAAATACTTACGCTACTTTGCTACATCACCCTTTCCTCTTCAAGGGAAAACCAATGCATGCTCAAGAGGTAGCAAGAAGGATTTCTGGTGCCGTTTCGGATGATTCTACGCACAAGTCAAGACATACCAAGTACCCATCACAAACTCTTATCACTCGCATTACATTATTTGCCACTTTCCTCTCGTTTTCCTCTCCCCCACTTCACCCTTGCCGTTTTATTCGCCCTCTTTTTCCCATTCGCCTCTTTTTCGCTTGCTTCTTGTGGTATTTGCTGCCACTATGTCTGGAACTGGGGAGGTTATCGTTGATAAGGACAATAGTAATAACGTGGGAAACTTTGATGCTTTTAATGATCCTGCTGAAGAACCCATTATCTTACATACTAAAAAGTTTTGAATCGGTAGTGGTAATATTATTGGAAAAGGGGTTACTCAAGATTTCTTTACTTGTGCTGGTGCTTTGCCCGCTATGGGTGGATCTATTCTTCATAGAACTAGTAGTCTTGCGGATGCTATATCCTTGCTTATAGTTGAACTTGAAAGACAATTTAATCATATGCATCCTTGCATACAAAGGATTTTCCTAGAATTTTCCAATATTGAGCATTCTTCTGTTAAGCGTGCAACTACTATCTTTTTGGCACATGAGTTCAGATTTATAATGAAATAAGCTAAAGAAAATTTTGTGCACTATAGGGTGGACGCTGGTCGTCCTCCCATAGAGGCGATCCTTTTTAATCAAGAAGACATAATGCGTTTACGATCTTTAGATCATGTTGCTTATAATGAAAACCTTAGAAAAAGGTTCCTATCGATGTTCTAGTTGATAGAATCTCCGAACTTAATAATGATTTTGCTATTCAAAACAATGGGTTAGGATTTTCTCTTGAGCAAAGGCTCATGACTTTTTGCCAAAAGAATGCTTATAATGATGAATTGGTTGTGCAATATGAGGGGCCAAAAGAGGAACCCATACCTCCCTAGCTTGATCTTGGGGACTTCTATCCCATTAAATTTAGCCCTTTTGATTACTTTTGCTTGCCACAAAGAAAACTTGCTTCTGAACATAGGGAATATGAGATGAGTTTTCGTGATTTACCTTATCATTATGGTGGTACTTAGATCTATTCTCGCTTTTATGCCTAGCTTGAGGCGTTAAACGATAGTGCTTGTTGGGAGGCAACCCAATTTTATTTTTGTTTTTTGCTTTTTGTTCCTGTTTAGTAATAAATATTTCATCTAGCCTCTGGTTAGATGTGGTTTTATGTTTTAGTTAGTGTTTGTGCCAAGTAAAACCTATAGGATCTTCTTGGGTGATAGTTAATTTGATCTTGCTGAAAAACAGAAACTTTTGCGCGCACGAGAATAATTTTCATAAATCACAGAAACGTGATTTTTTGTTGATTCTTTTTGAATAAGATTAATAAACAGATTATTTAGTACTTCCTATTTTGGTAGACGTTTTCGGATTCCAGAAGTATTCGAAAGTTATAGATTGCTACAGACTGTTCTGTTTTTGACAGATTCTGTTTTTTGTGTGTTGTTTGCTTATTTTGATGAATCTATGGCTAGTATCGGGGGGTATGAACCATAGAGAAGTTGGAATACAGTAGGTTTAACACCAATATAAATAAATAATGAGTTCATTACAGTACCTTAAAGTGGTGGTTTGTTTTATTTTGCTAACGGAGCTCATGAGATTTTCTGTTGAGTTCTGTGTTGTGAAGTTTTCAAGTTTTGGGGTAAAGATTTGATGGACTATGGAATAAGGAGTGGCAAGAGCCTAAGCTTGGGGATGCCCAAGGCAACCCAAGGTAAAATTAAAGGACAACCAAAATCCTAAGCTTGGGGATGCCCCGGAAGGCATCCCCTCTTTCGTCTTCGTCCATCGGTAACTTTACTTGATGCTATATTTTTATTCACCACATGATATGTGTTCTGCTTGGAGCGTATTGTATGATTTGATTCTTTGCTTTTTGGTTTACCACAATCATCCTTTTTGTACACACCTTTTGGGAGAGACACACATGAATCAGAATTTATTACAATACTCTATGTGCTTCACTTATATCTTTTGAGCTAGATAATTTTGCTCTACTACTTCACTTATATCTTTTTAGAGCACGGCGGTGGTTTTATTTTATAGAAATTATTGATCTCTCATGCTTCACTTATATTATTTTGAGAGTCTTTTAGAACAGCATGGTAATTGTTTTGGTTAAAATTGTAGTCCTAATATGATGAGCATCCATGATAGGTATAATAAAAACTATCATATAAAGTGCATTGAATACTATGAGAAGTTTGATACTTGATGATTGTTTTGAGATATGAGAATGGTAATATTAGGGTCATGCTAGTTGAGTAGTTGTGAATTTGAGGAATACTTATGTTAAAAGTTGGTGATTCCCGTAGCATGCACGTATGGTGAACCTTTATGTGATGAAGTTGGATCATGATTTATTTATTGATTGTCTTCCTTATGTGTGGAGGTCAGGATCGCACGATGGTTAACTCCTACCAACCCTTCCCCTAGGAGAATGCGTGTAGTACTTTGTTTTGATAACTTGTAGATTTTTGCAATAAGTATGTGAGTTCTTCATGACTAATGTCGAGTCCATGGATTATACGCACTCTCACCCTTCCACCATTGCTAGCCTCTCTTGTGTCGCGCAACTTTCGCCAGTATCATACACCCACCATATACCTTCCTCAAAACAGCCACCATACCTACCTATTATGGCATTTCCATAGCCATTCCGAGATATATTGCCATGCAACTTTCCACCGTTACGTTTATATGACACGCTCCACCATTGTCATATTGCTTTGCATGATCATGTAGTTGACATCGTATTTGTGGCAACGACACCATTCATAATTCTTTCATACATGTCACTCTTGATTCATTATCCCGGTACACTGCCGGAGGCATCCACATAGAGTCTTATTTTGTTCTAAGATTGTTGAGTTGTAAGTAGATAAAAGTGTGATGATCTTCATTATTATATCATTGTCCCATGTGAGGAAAGGATGATGGAATCAATGATTACCTCACAAGTTGGGATGAGTCTCCGTACTTTATTAAAAATAAAAGAGGCCAAAGAAGCCCAAATAAAAAAAGAGGCCAAAGAAGCCCACCCAAAAAAATGAGAGAAAAAGAGAGAAGGGGCAATGCTACTATCCATTTACTACACTTGTGCTTCAAAGTAGCACCATGATCTTCATGATAAAGAGTCTCCTATGTTGTCACCTTCATATCCTAGTGGGAATTTTTCATTATAGAATTTGGCTTGTATATTCCAATAACTAGATGATACCCCCGCGCGTTGCTGCGGGAATTGTTAGTCTTATTCACATGATAATAGATAAATTGAATAACTTTACTTGCATATTAGATATATGATATTAAGATGAAAATTTTGCAATGGACACATTACTGAGTATATTTTATAAAAATTGCAAAATGTCAATTACGCAATCTATTTTTAACTAATTATAGTCATGTGACGTACGTAATCTCATATCATTTACATATATTTTAATGTTATAAACACATAAAGTGTAGGGATTCTGAAATGAAAATACTATGATCAGTTATCAAATTGCCATTTTGAAACATTTGTTGTGCACTATGTGGGACTCTTGTTATAAATTTCATACATGCATACTCTTCATACTTAGATCTGCACAAAGAATGAAAATTGAACTCGAATATTAGCCATTGTAGTAGCTACATTTGAGTGATGGGGCTCCAATATCAAAATAAGAACAAAACCAATTATGACCATTGGAACAAAATAATACCCATCCTTTTCTCTTTGTGTTCAGGATATGCCTATAGTCCAGTATACATAAAAAAGAATTCTTCATGTTTGAGATCTTAAACCACAAAATTGTCATTCTTTATTTTAATTTGCTTAATGTATCTTATAAGTTGTCATGTGTAGGATATGCCTATAGTCCAATATCTTATGCTATAGGCATATCTTGTACACAAATTGCATTGATTCATAACCAACATACATAAGCAAAAAACACATGTAGATATACGACCCAGCACGGCTTAGTGAAAGGAGATGAGTGGCAACTACAAAACAATATAATAAAATTCTTGGAACTTAAAGTGAGTACGTACCATCGATAACACGTGTTGCTGATGATATGTTATATATCTACTTTCCTCTAGAAAGGAGCAAAATGATCAAATCCTCAGTTCCTCATGCATTTTTTTGTAATTTGTTTCCAAACATGAAGAACCACTTCCAATATGTGTGCATACTGTAGCAGCAACATAATAAAGGTCATATGCTAGGCAGCATTAAGTACGTGAAGTCCATTGTAAGGATTTATATTCAACCTTCTTTGGTCCTCTATATAAATAAACTTGTCATGATTGTAGCCCCGGTATTAGAATCCTTCCGTACAAATTATCAACTTCCAATTCTAAGGCGAGATTTCATAATCATAAGGATGGAAAAAAATGACACTACATGGTCAACGATGATGCATGTTTATATTTCACAAAGCAAACAGACATAATGGGATAAAATAAACATAGCAGATCCACAACTCTCATGAAAATCAGGGAAAATGACCATCTCATATCAATATCAAACCTTGTCAAAAACAGAAGTGTAGTCGTGTAGAGAAGAAATCCCTCTGATTGCGGATGACCGGATCTTTGATCTAGGTCCGGCGATGCATACCTTGAATCTATAACTTGTGACGGATAGAAGTAGCAGAAGTGACGAAACACTTCATAGTCACCGGCAGTGTCGTAAATCTTGGGCGGAACATCCATCCATCTAGATAAAATAGCCAATAGAGGACCAGCATCCTGATGACCAAATCCCAATTTGATGTTGGGTGATTACTACCAAACACAGAATAGACACCAATCTTGAGAGTCGCCGATCGGGATAGGATGCAAGACTTCACTTCCATAATTTTGAAACCACGCAGGCAAAGAAAAAACTCAAAATCTGGATTCCCAACTTATAAATAGAGGGTCCTCGCACCTTCCACATGAGCCATGACGGGCTGATGGCACCGCCGGCGACTTATCTGCACAGTACCCTCTAAAACAAAAGAGAGGCTAATCCCAGATCCTTTTACTTCTCGTGTGGTGCTGTAGTGCCTACTAATTAATCAATCAAGCAACTACATGTAGTGGAGCTGTGGAGCTGCGCTTGGATTATTGGTTTAGCTATGTACGTACCTAGTTGGATTGAAGCTGCTGACCTTCTCGAGCATGACATAGAGCTTGTCCTTGAGCCTCTTGACTTTTGACGCGTCCATACCCTGGATCTGCGGCGACGTCCTGCTGCTGTGTACGCAACGGATTGGCGCGCTGTCGACGGGGACACTGCCAGAGTAGCGTGAGACGGGATCCCAGCCGCCGCGCCGGCCTATACAGAGGGGAAACGAGCATTGATGGGTACGACTAAATTGAGGGGGTGGGGAGACGGGACGTTCTGTAATCTTGGTCAGGCTCTGGTCGGTCTCTCTTCCCCTGCTGGTAACGGGTCAATGACGTGGTCGCCTTGTAAGCTGATCAACCTGTTGTGGGTCCCATCTGTAAGTGATTAATGGAAAAATGATGTGGCAGTGTTGCTAATGTGGATAGGCTGCATGTCAAGAGAAATACTATAGTGGGGATGAAGTATCTAGGTATTATAGATGGGCTTCCTCAAATTGCCCTACGTCTTCGTGAGCAAGCAAGTTGGATGCACACCCACTCAGTTTCTTTTGATGAGCTTTCATACACTTATAGCTCTAGTGCATCTGTTGCATGGCAATCCCTACTCACTCACATTGATATCTATTAATGGTCATCTCCATAGCCCGTTGATACGCCTAGTTGATGTGAGACTGTCTTCTCCTTTTTTGTCTTCTCCACAACCACCATCCTATTCCACGTATAGTGCTATGTCCATGGCTCACGCTCATGTATTGCGTGAAGATTGAAAAAGTTTGAGAATACTAAAGTATGAAACAATTGCTTGGCTAAAACCAGGGTTGTGCATGATTTAAATATTTTGTGTGATGAAGATAGAGCATAGCTAGACTATATGATTTTCTAGGGTTACTTTCTTTGGCTATATTATTTTGAGAAGACATGATTATTTTGTTAGTATGCTTGAAGTATTATTACTCTTATGTCAATATTAAACTTTTGTCTTGAATCTTTCGGATCTGAACATTCATGCCACAATAAAGAGAATTACATTGAAAATTATGCTAGGTAGCATTCAACATCAAAAGTTCTGTTTTTATCATTTACCTACTCAAGGATGAGCAGGAATTAAGCTTGGGGATGCTTGATACGGCTCCAATGTATCTACAATTTTTTATTGTTCCATGCCATTATATCATCTGTTTTGGATGTTTAATGGGCTTTAATATACACTTTTATACTATTTTTGGGACTAACCTATTAACCGGAGGCCCAATCCAAATTGTTGTTTTTTGCCTATTTCAGTGTTTCGCAGAAAAGGAATATCAAACGGAGTCCAAACGGAATGAAACCTTTGCGAGAGTCGTTTTTTGGAACAAACGCAATCCAAGAGACTTGGAGTGGACATCAAGGAAGCAACAAGGCGACCACGAGGCAGGGAGGCACGCCTAGGGGGTAGGCGCGCCCCCACCCTCGTGGGCCCCTCGTGGCTCCCCTGACTGACTTCCTTCGCCTATATATACTCATATACCCTGAAAACATCCAGGAGCACCACGAAACCCTATTTCCACCGCCGCAAACTTCTATACCCATGAGATCCCATCTTGGGGCCTTTTTCGGCGCTCCGCCGGCGGGGGAATCGATCATGGAGGGCTTCTACATCAACACCATAGCCTCTCCGATGAAGTGTGAGTAGTTTACCATAGACCTTCGGGTCCATAGTTATTAGCTAGATGTCTTCTTCTCTCTCTTTGGATCTCAATACAAAGTTCTCCTCAGTCTTCTTGGAGATCTATTTGATGTAATTCTTTTTGTGGTGTGTTTGTCGAGATCCAATAAATTGTGGGTTTATGATCAAGATTATCTATGAACAATATTTGAATCTCCTCTAAATTCTTTTATGTATGATTTGTTATCTTTGCAAGTCTCTTCGAATTATCAGTTTGGTTTGGCCTACTAGATTGATATTTCTTGCAATGGGAGAAGTGCTTAGCTTTGGATTCAATCTTGCAGTGTCCTTTCCCAGTGACAGCAGGGGCAGCAAGGCACGTATTGTATTGTTGCCATCGAGGATAAAAAGATGCGGTTTATATGATATTGCTTGAGTTTATCCCTCTACATCATGTCATCTTGCCTAATGCGTTACTCTGTTCTTATGAACTTAATACTCTAGATGCATGCTGGATAGCGGTCGATGTGTGGAGTAATTGTAGTAGATGCAGAATCGTTTTGATCTACTTGTCGCGAACGTGATGCCTACATACATGATCATGCCTAGATATTCTCATAACTATGCACTTCTCTATCAATTGCTCGACAATAATTTGTTCACCCACTGTAATACTTATGCTATCTTGAGAGAAGCCACTAGTGAAACCTATGGCCCCCGGGTCTATTTTCTAGCATATAAGTTTCCGATCTATTTTATTTTGCAATCTTTACTTTCCAATCTATATCATAAAAATACCAAAAATATTTGTTATCTCTATCAGATCTCACTTTTGCAAGTGGTCGGGAAGGGATTGACAACCCCTTTATCACGTTGGTTGCAAGGTTCTTATTTGTTTGTGCAGGTGCGAGGGATTTGAGTGTAGCCTCCTACTGGATTGATACCTTGGTTCTCAAAAACTGAGGGAAATACTTATGCTACTTTGATGCATCACCCTTTCCTCTTCAAGGGAAAACCAACGCATGCTCAAGAGGTAGCAGTATGCTTTTCACCATGGATCTTGGTGATCCTGACATCGACGAAGACAATATGGAGATTTGGGTCCTTGTTGATACGCTTCCAATTCTACCGCTATGTGAGTTTCTCAAACATAGTTATTAAGTAATTTATATTGTTTATTTCAAAATAGTTGACAGCCTATTTCCATTGATAGCTTATTTTCATTCTTCAAAGAATGTGCGGAAGATGGTAGATAGAACCTACTACACCAATGGTGCAGAATTAACTTATCAGGAGAAAAATCATCTGATCCCATTTATTAATGATCTTGAGAATTACAATATCTATTATCAAACTCCTGCACATTATATACGTGCCACTAGTGCACGTGTTGAACTACGGTAACATCCATGGAGAGGCCATGGTAAGAGTTTTTACTATTATGACATCTTTGCATCTTTTGCATAAATTCTTCTAAAACTAAACTACATTGCTAACTACGAAGTTATTACTATGTTTTTCAACAGAAAACCCCGAAGGATTGTGTGCCTCATCTGATGTTTCCGAAAGGCGCCTTGATGTTATGAGCTTATGGCCAAGTTATCCTACGCATCACTGCTGTTCATACCGGATTTCTAAAACCGATGAAGACATGACAATCAAAGATTGGAAAACATGTATGGTCAATCGTAGGGAGGTACTTGGAAGCAACATTGTGCGACACGCAAGAATTGGAGACATGATAATCTCCATTCTCCATAATGGAGAGTCAGGGCCTATCTTGATTTATGCTATTTTTTTACCTAAGAGAGGGTAGTAGGTCCTATTAGAGAAGAGTAGGTCCTAGGTACAATGTGTTATTATGTGCTACAATGTGTTAGAGTTGATGATGATGAGGAGGAGGAGTTGTGATTATGACTAGTGACCAACTTGCTATATGATGTCTCATTTACAAAATGATGATCCTGAGGAGTTGTTATATGACAATGATGTATTATGATGATAAGTTGTTAATGTTATGATGGTGATGATGATGATTTATTATATCATTGGGTGAAAGAACTGCAGATTAGTTTCAAGTGGATTGATCCATCCACTTGAAACTAATCCATGGTTCTTTCACCTAGTGATGTAATAACTCATTATGATGTAAAAACAATCTCTAAATTGCTACTGTATGAAAACTTGTATAATGGTGTATGAATACGACATAAAATGAAAAAGAAATAGAATACGCAATAATAGTAGTAGCGCGGGCACAGAGGCGCACTGCTAGTATCTATCAGTAGCGCTTGCTACGAAATGCGCTACTACTAAGTGCGTATAACAGTAGCATGTCTGGACCAACGCTACTGTTAACCTTTAGCTATAGCACTGTATCAGTAGCGCGGCACCCCACGCTACTGGTAGGCCAAAAACCAGCACTACTGCTAGCATTTTCCCTAGTAGTGCGAGCTTGTTGTTCATGTCTAGCTTTACGAGGAGCTTGTGGAGCTTGCCGGTGCAAATATGCTTGATGTATGCACTCTTGTACTTGCTCGCGAAGTGCTTCTTCTTCTTCTCGAACACGTCGGTTGCGGTCAGTGACGATACGATTGGTATTGAGTAGAGTACGTTGTGCCTCAAGAGCTTGTGCTTCACGCCATTGTTGTTGTTGATGTTGTGCATCAGCATCTTATGTGTCTTGGTGTTGGCGCGCTCGCTCTTCCTCTTGCTCTCGTTGGCAGAGGCGTTTCTTGTTCTTCCACTTGTTGGTGTAGGTGTTGCCTTTCTTGTGCTTGCGCAAATGTAGCTTGATTTTGATGGTGTCGATGTTCTTGCGCTAGGAGTTGCTCTTGATGATCGGTTCCGTGTAGAGGATTGCGGTTTGCTTGGAGGTCTTGGCGCACGGCTCGTCGAAGAGTGTTTGATGTCAGTGTACTTGAATCGGAGATGGTGTCACCGGAGTGTCGACTCAAGCGGCTCCATCGTCAGTAGGACGACGAGGTAGAAGGTCGGTTGACCATCGTGGCTCGAATATCCTCCTTGAGAGAGGCCATGGATGTGTCGAAGTAGTCCCTTGTATGTTGCTCGGATTGTCATAAGTCAGTGGCAAGGTTGTCGATGCGGTCGCCTAAAGCTTGTTGTTCTTGATGCAAAGCTCTTTGTGCACCGAGGAGGTCGCTCTTTGTGACATAGGAGGTTGAGTCGTCGTCTTGCTCGATGATGAGTTGGTTGGTAGAAGGACTTAGCCTATCCATCATGTCAAGTAAAATGTGAGGGTGGAAGAAAAGAAGAACAATACCAAATGTACCTTGACCTATTTTGAGGCTAGATCAAAGATCACTCAATGATGTATCAAGGAAATAGCACAATTGGTACCGTATCTCATCAATCTCTCACACCTACACAAAGGAAGCTTATGGTGGAGCTCGGTTAGGATGGTGGCACAAAATTTATGCAATCGTTAGTGAGACCCAATAATGTTGAAAAAGATTCGCAAATTTGCAAATGCGACAAGTAGACCACTAGTAAAATGGAGGTACACGGAAACACACCCACGAATACATAGATGGGGTTATGCAACCACAAATGAGCTCAAAATGTGGAATCCACGGAAAATGCTCTTGTTGCACAATGCTAGAGAGACGCTAGCTCGATTGAACAATAGGCGGATACAAGACTTGTGCACAACCTACTAAGCAAAATGCAATGACTTCTATCCCAAGTATGCTATATGTATGGTATTCCTATGATATGATCCAAGATGATCGAGTATGACAATCTTAATGTAGTATGATGCTATGGCTCTTGCTTAAAAGCTCTTTGCTTATCTTTTTCTTTTGCTTAAAAGCTTGTTTGGCTCTTTCTCTTTTGAGCTCTTTCTTTGGCCTCTTATGGAAAACTTCACGAACCGAGATAGAAATTGTGTATATGCGATGAAAACCTTGTGACACATGAGATGATACCAAGAGATGTACCATGATGATATGGTATGTATGCAATGGGGCTATGATCACTGATGTGCACAAGTAATGTTGCCGGCAATACTCAAAGGCTAGTCTCGATAGGAAAGGTACGGAAAAATGGACTATGGGGTTATCAATGCAATGGCAAGGATTAGACAAAGATGTCATCGAAGTTACCGTCCTAGCTTACGGTCGAGGTGTCAAGGAGATGAAGAGGTCGAGGTCGATGACGAAGATAAGCGGTAGTGATGTCGACTTCGAGTCGTCCCTAAGTAGCCGAAACACGTTAGGAAACAGAGACCGCAATTCAAATTCTCAAAGACCAAAAGTGGCAAAATTGTCATAGTAAGTAGCGGGTGAGCATAGTGGTTGCGGAAAGCGGCGGTGGAAAGCTACTATGCAATGTGGGGTTATGGGAGTGGTGGTGTGGAAGGTGTAGCGGGCGGCTGACATTTTTCATAGAAAAATTTCAGTTTCGTCAGGAAACGTCGGACGTGCGGTGGTGGTCGGACGACCGGTGATCGTTGGACGTCCGGTCCCTATCAGACGTCCGGTGCCTGGGCGATTTCGGGCACATGATGAACTCAAGTTTTCGAGGTGGAGGTGGCAAAATTGGTCGAATTTTGGCGATTTTGTGGATGGATATAGAGGAAATTATGGGGTAAAGCTAGATCCACTCGTGGAAAAGCAAATCCATGGATCAAATCCAACAAAACTTCATCAAAACCAACAAATCACAAAAAAAATTAAGGGGCTATTCACTACAAAAAAAGACACATCCGTGACATTTTGGGCCGAACGAATTTTTTTTCTGACATACTTTTGGCACTTCTATGACGATAATTGTGACAAAACCCGGTATCATCATAGATGTGGTGGGATCCTACTTCTATGAAAAAAAATCATGACATAAAATGGGCTTTTCATCCTGGGCGGGTCGGAGACGCAGCTGCATGACATTCTTTGGGCTGTCCATGACGGAAAAAACCGTGGTAGAAGCGAGGGCGAGGAAAATTTCGGTGAGTTCCCGGTTACGGTGGGAGGTCGGGGGCCGAGCGATGCGTGTTTCTCTCGTACACGTACACGCGTGTGCGCGAGGCATTGGCTGTAACTGAACCCGAGCGAGGCGTTGGGCTCTAACTGAACCCGAGCTATTGCACTGTAGGCTACGGGTTACTGAACCCAAGCGAGCAATCGATGGCTGGTAACTGAACCCGATCAAGCGATTCCTTCGCTACTGCTGCTAACTAAAGCCGATCGATGCTGCCTCTGGATGAACAGTGAGTGTTGCAGGGGGGTTTGGATGAACAGTGAGCGGTGGGGGTGGATGAACAGGACCCCGTGGCGTTGCCTCTGGATGAACAGGACCCCGATCGATCGAGTTGGTTGGGGCTGGATGAACAGGACCCCGTGGAGGGCTAGATGAACAGGACGACCCCGTGGAGGGCTGGATGAACAGTATAGTGGAGGGATGGATGAACAGTAGCCCGTGGAGGGGTGGTTGAATAGTAGCCAGTGGAGTAGCGTGCGGTGGAGGCTGGATGAACAGGAGCCCGTGGAGGCTGGAGGAGGTCGACGGTGGATGAACAGTAGCCCGTGGAGGCTAGAGGAGGTCGATGGTGGAGATGAACAGTATCCCGTGGAGTCCCATTGTGGTACGCCACACCCCTCCCAATGAACAGGACCCCCGTTTCGACCGTAGCGCTCCAACACAAGTCCGTTTCGTCCGTTTTGCGGTACGCCACACCCCTCCCGATCAACAGGACCCCCGTTTCGACCGTAGGAGGTCCGTTTCCTCTGTTTTGCGGTACGCCAGACCCCTCCACATGAACAGGATCCCGTTTCGAACGTGGCCGGTCAAACACAAGGACGTTTCCTCCGTTCTGCGGTATGCCATGCCTCATTTCCATTGCCTGTTCCGTCCAAGCCCTCCCGATGAACACGACGACGCATTCCGTTCCGACCCAGCCGGTTGGCTCCCCATGAACACGATGACGACGATGTTTCCCCGTTCCGACCCAGCCATGTACACGAGCCCTGGCCGTACGTATGCGCGAGTAGACATTCGAGACCCCGCCCGTATGTACGTACGTGGCCGTATTTTCTTTCTTGCACACTGGCCGATGTACGTACGTGTACATGCTATGTGCGCGCCTCTACTACGACACGTGTGCGCCTCTACATCCACCAGTATGTACATACACGTTCGCGACCAGAATGACAATGCTACATACGCTTCGACCAGGTGGGTCCCGACTATCAGGCACTTCCTTGCGTGCGAATATGTACCTGGTGGGTCCCAGCAGTCAGGGGGGCGAATCGTTTTTCTTTTGCCCGGACGCACTTCCTTGCATGCGAAGATGTAGCTGGTGGGTCCCAGCAGTCAGGGGGGAAACATTTTTTTCGTAAAATACGGTGGCCCGTCCGGTGGGTCCCTGCTGTCAGGTGGAGGAATCATTATTTTTCGCGTAATAAGGAGGCACTTCCTTGCTAAGGCCGTGGACCCAGCTGTCAGCCTCTCCACGTACAGTCCATGTCTGATGGAAGTCGTTCCTTGACCATGTTGACCACGCCGCGCCGAGAGCACCAGGGTGGTGGACGACGGCGAGGCCTAGGAAGGGGATGACGCGGAGCCGGGGAAGACGCGACAGTGGATGCCCACGCGTAGAGGAGTATGAGGTTTCACTGGTTTGGCTGCGGTGTGAAGCTGCCGTCGCCGTAGAATAACAGGGGGTGTGGGTGAGTAGAGGGATGGCTTGGCCAGCGGTGGGAGTAGTAGGGGGCGGTGAGGCCTCCGCGGCATCACAGCCGGCCATGGGAGGCAGGAGCATGCGGCACAATGGGCGCTGCTTTAGGCGGCTGGAGCAAGAAGACCAGAGGTTGAAGAAGCACTACGGCCATTGGATGGACATCGTACGGTCACTGGAGCTAGAATTGTTCATATTGACTAAAGTTGACAAAGGCCTCCGTCCCAGTCAACTTAGCAGGCTCACAAGTAAGCCTCCCACCAAGGTGGGTCCCAGCTAGCAGGGGGAATTCATTTTTTTGTGCGTAATAAGGAGGCACTTCCGGTGGGTCCAAGCTGAAAGCAGGGGGGGGGCGTTTTTTTGCGAAATAGGGTGGCTCGTCCGATGGGTCCTAGCAGTCAGGGGGAAACATTTTTGTCGTGAAATACTGTTGCCCGTCCGGTGGGTCCCTGCTGTCAGGTGGAGGAATAATTATTTTGTGCATAATAAGGAGGCACTTCCTTGCGGCTACCGTCGACCCAGCTGTCAGCATTTCCACAGACAGTACTCTTCCAGTGGAAGTCGGTCGTTGACCACATTGACCATGCCGCGCTGAGAGCACCATGGCGGTAGAAAACGGCGAGGCCTAGGAAGGGGACGACGCGGAGCCGGGGAAGACGCGACAGTTGAAGCCTGCACGGAGAGGAGTACGAGGGTTCACTGGTTCGGCTGCGGTGTGAGGCTGTCGTCGCTGCAGAATAACAGGGGGTGTGGGTGAGTAGAGGGATGCCCTGGCTAGTGGTGGGAGTAGTAGGGGGCGCTGAGGCCTGCGCGGCAGCACAGCAGGCCACGGGAGGGGGAAGCAGGCGGTCCCGCGGGCGCTGCTTTGGCGGCTGGAGCAAGAAGATCAGAGATTGAAGAAACACGACGGCGTTGGATTGACATCCAATGGTTACGTCTGCTAGAATCGTTTGTTGACGTATATAATAACTAAAAAAATCTTGCATACGCGTCAACTTAACAGGCCCACAAGTTAGACCACTCCCTCTTTTTTTAATAATTTATATATAGCTCATTGCAACTTCTTATGTAATTTATTGTAGTCGTTTTTTTGGTTGGCCAGGGCTAATTTCGCATATTTCTGTGGGTTCCAAACTATTTTTAATACCGAAATGTCGAGCCAGATTTAAAGTAATTTGAAGATATATTTAAATTAGGTTAATGCCCAGTGAAATAGGAATCTAAAAATGTGAATAAATTATAAAGTAATTGCCAATTTTTCATCTGTTTTTATATTTACAACCCATTTCATATTACTTTCAAGATTTGCAGGCGTCTTGAAAGAGTTATAGCCCATCATGGCGTAGAAAAATAAGTAGGCCTGGATTGGGTATTCTTCAGAAAAAATAAACTGGGCTCATTTTCACAAAGAAAAAATAGCTGGGCTGGTCACATGGTGAACATAAAATATAAGCTTGGCCTAGACGGGCCACAACCCAGTTCAAACCCTGCTCCATCTCAACAATAACAAAAAAACATACTGCTCGAGCAGCTATGTCCCAGGTGTCAGCCGATCTTGTGTTGTTCTCTTGTCTATTGACTATATACGCTCACAATGTCGTGGGTCCCAGATGTTAGGAAAACACTAGGAGGAAGCATTTTATTTTTCCATACGCTGACATGGTGGGCCCCTACTGTCATCCTCTCCACGTACTTGTGCCGATTCCTGTTGTTTGTTGACCATGTTGACAATGCGAGAGGGCGGCGCCACGGCGAGCGCACCAAAGCGCGTGGAGGACGTCGGCGTTAACGATTTAGGAGACGATGGGGCGGCGATGCGTGCGCTGAGGCGCAGCCAGCCATGGGAGGCGGAAGCAGGCGGCCCCGCCGGCGCTGGTTTGGTTTTGGCGGCTGGAGGAAGACAGGACTGAAGAAACACGATAGACTGTAAAAGCAGCAGGAGTACTTAACAACCTTAACTGAAACCAGCAGGGGCACTTAACAACCAAAGTTGAAAGCAGTATGAGTACTTATACAGGTTCAACCGTACAAAGCACGCCTCGGATAGTGCTACTTTGCCTATAGTTAACCAAGGGTGAGGCCGCCAAGCCCCAGGACAAGGCCTAGGCGCCACACCGCACATTCACAACCTTCTGAAAGCGGCTTCATCTCACAATGTGGTCAATAAATAGGATATTCGCTTTAGAGCCATGGAAAAGCATGAACATAATCTTCTATCCTATTCTCCAAGATGGACGGGCCTTCATTATTTGAGACCACCCATGAATAAGTATATTTTCACCTCCAAGGGGAATGGAGTAGGTTGACATAAACATCACGTTGTGACCAAGCGCAAGTCTGACCCGACCATGGTCAGGCATCTGTATAGGAACAATAGAACTGGGCAGTTTCTGTTTCAAGAAGATCACAGGTGTAAAACTGTGTATAAGCAATAGTTTATGAACAACATATATAACAGAAAATAGCTCGTACCATAAGTTTCTCGACACAGTTGGACCTGTTCAACGAGTGCAGCAGTGGCACACATATCCCATGTGGCCTTCCACCATTGAAACGCCCCACAAGGACCTCAAGACGATCAATAAAGTGTAGGAACTTGTGGATGTCGTCCCAGTCAACTTTAGTGCCATCAGTAACAGCCGAGTTACTATAGAATAACAAACGAGAAGCCTTCTTAACTCTGAAAAAACCTACACGTGCCACCAATTATAAGAAAATATGAGTTAGAAGTAGCATCTTCGTGACAGATTCGTTGCTACTTTTAAAGTTAAATTGTGATTAGTTAGACAGAATAGGTGGATTAAGAAGTAATCGAGGCAACAAGCGAGAACCAGATACAAAACTAACATGGATGAACAATTGGAACGACATCGGGGTGGAAGATCGCAGTGAAGATGAGACCAGGTTCTGCTATTTCCATCAACATTCGTGTGCCAACTTTCAGTCTATAACACTTGAGAAAGTTTATCCAAGTTCGGCCATAAAAAAAGCAGCAATCTTCTTGGTTCATGAACCCAACTTGGAACTTATATCCATGGCTTGTCTTCACTATGACCATTAAACTAGTGTATTCAGTTATGGCAAGGCCGAGCATCTTGAGTACATGTGTTCTGGCAGCGCAAATAATGCACTGCAGGAAAAATAATATGAGAACATAATGTATTCTCTATCCAAATCTAGAGATAACTTCCTCCTTCATGTCAGTGTTGACCATCGTACTAGTAGTACCTTTTATCCAAATATAGCAATCCAAATTTCCAAATTAGTCGACAACATGTTAAAAAAAACCATCCTCCCGGATAGAAAAGAGGATTCTAGGAACATACTATGCGCGTTTTAAAATCTTGTGTTAGGATGAGAAGGAACAAGTGTGGCTTCTCGTAGAGGGCGCAAAAACCTGTAGGGTCCTCTCACTTTGGGCACTGCAAATGAAACACACTAGATTTAGTAGGAAGAAAAATGCATCAATGGCGGCGGCTGCCATCCTAGGATTACCTGCAACCAAGGGACTTGGATTTATTAGGGATGGATGATGAATTCGTACCTGGTTCTCCATGAGAAAACCCTACACAATCGCCGAGAGGGGGTTTTCTCTGAACAAGCAGACGAGGGAGAAGGGGATTCAGGCCCAATGAAATATTGCCGCTTCATCCGTCCAGCTTACTGCTAAAGCTGGAAAGGGGGGGTTTGTGATTTGACGGCACATTGGGCATTACTGCGGTGCTACGACCGGGGTGTGTCTACCGTGCAGTTGTGCACTCTAATTTGTGCATATGGCACATGGACCCTGTTGCCGGTTGCCCCACATATCAGCGAAAGGAAGTAGAAAGACAGGAGTAACTAGTTACAAATAAATATATTTTTGACAGAGAGATACTCCCTCTGTAAAGAAATATACAAATATTTTATATCACAACTTTATACATAAGAAAAATCAAGGGGAATATATATAACATATATAATTACAAAAAATAGAGTTGTTTTTAACACGGTATAGATGAGTTTGTGATGATGGTGTGCCTGCCATCCTGCAATATAGGCCATCCGATTTATATCTGACGGATAGGAAGGAAACTATGGCAATTTTGCAAAAAGGTACCCACACACCTCTCCACATTTGCAAATAAGGCCTTCCCTCATTCATCCTTTTATCTCACAAGATAAAATACTCATACAAATGCATCTTGATGTTACGTGCAACGCACGGGCATTATGGGGGTTTAGCTTTTTTTATTGGGGTTCAGCTAAGAATATAATACTCAGACAGGCTCACGGTTCGGGACTTTGGGCCGCAGGCCCACCCTGCATTTTTGGGGGCCCATGTGTTCTACCTCAGCGCTTTTCACATTGCAAGCGATCGGCATGGAGCTGGTTTTAGATGTTGTCGCTAGGCGAATACACAAAATTGAATAAAGCACGACAGCTGTTGGAATGAAATCGAACGATAGTTCCTAACCAGCAATGAGAGTTGCAATTCTATCAACGATATACCATGTGATAAATAATACTATCATACTACTTATACACACAGGACACTTGTTTCACCATGCCAGATTATTACATCAAAATCTCTCGGAGGATAGATCAGTTCGGCAGTTCCGTGCTGGTACTGAAGAATTTCAAAGTTGATTTGGACCAGCTCTCCTTGCCGAGAAAGTTCGATTTTGACATCATCCCCTACTGCAAGATATGATTTAGATTTGAACCTTGACCATCCTTTAGCATCAATCATCATGCGACCATCCTTTGTACTTACGGTATATTGAGCAAGTTCATTCACACCAAGGCTGCGCATGGTAAGAGAAACTTGGCCGTGGTCACCCGGATTATTGAACGACTCCCTCGTTTCTCTAGGTATTCTCTGCTTGCAAACAAGAAGACATACCCAAACAGTTAGATCAACACAGTGAATCATGTGAAACAACATGGAAAGAAAAAAGAATGAAGCACTTGGGCGGCCAATGCTTACCAAGAAGGTGGACATGTCGGGTTTTGTAAGGACTTTGGTATATGAAGTGCGAACTACAGCCCAGTCTGTTGCCAGTGCAACTGCTCATTCGGTTGCCGCTGCACGAGCCGGACCAGATGCAAGTGCAAGTGTTGGTGCAGGTGCCGAAGCCGCCGCTGCTACCGGAGATGGTGCTCCTTGTAGAGTTAGTGATGATGTCGGAGCAGGTGCCGATGTCGGTGCTTGATCCTCCGGTAGATCAGACTGATCCACTGACGCGGTCGGTGCCCAATCCTCAGCTGGATCAGACTGAGCTGTTACCGCTGTCAGTGCTAGAGCAACTGTCGGTGCTCGATCCATTGCTGAAGGTGGTACTGATGTGCGAGATAGTGGTGATCATGCGTGGTCTGCTATGATCAGCTTTCTAGCTTGACTACGATCCGTTACCGTTATCCAGTTTTTTCTTCATTTCTTTTAAACGTGAGAAGGACTAATTGTGGCGTTTTTGTTAAATCAAACTGCAGTTCATCATAGGGATTCAGCTTTTACTCAGACAACAGACTGATCCAATTTTTTCCAGTAATATAAGTGATGGACAGTGCCTTCGTTACTGACACGACATAAGAAGTGAAACCTGCAAAAATAGCCATCATAGAGCAAACCAAACATTTATTCTGTGTTGAATGTCACATGGCAAAACCTGCATCGTAAAATTGCAGGAAAAGAAAGAAAACATGACATTAAATCAATAATATTTAGACAGTAAATCAATAAGATTTACTTGATGTGACATGAGTGAATCCTTGCCAGGAAATCACTATGTTGAAGTACTAAACATAAGATTGATCATCCAACTACGCGTGGCATGCAGGGCCCCCGCCTACTCCCACAAGCAGGACAGTCCAAAGGGCGTGACAAATCGTATGGACCGAACATCCATCGGACTGGAAATCCTGGTGGGTGCGATAAACCCTGCAATGCATACAGATATTGGAGTGTAACCATAATTGATAAACCGTCCTCACAAAAAGGATGATTTGGATACTTCAAAATATACAGACTGAACTGAGTGGACAAACATTAACATAGACCGTTCTCAGGACTGACCACACAGCAAAAGCGGTAGTACTAATAAACAATACAGGGTTCACAAACACAAATCAAGTACTAAGCAATAGTACTTACTACAGACAAGCAAAGTTGCACTAATTAAACTCTACAGACTATTTCTTGCCACCGACCTACGGGATGAACCCCACATAACTAACTAGGCCATGGACTTAATGAGAGATGTCTACATGCACCATCACCATCTCGTCAACCTTGGAGAACCTAACAGAGTGGTCTTTCCACTCATAAACATGATGATGAAGATAGGCCGCATCAGATTTGTTGGGAAGCTTTACAAGAACCACACCCTTCGTGATCGAAGGCATAGCCAGGAAATTGTTGTGGTCAAGTACAGCCTCGAGAACACACCTGAGAACAATGCTACAGGAAAACACTAGTTCAGGACACGTGGCGACAAGGACACATCAGCTGGATAGTTTAGCAGTAGAACTCATCCCCAAGTCTTCCAGTTCACACGACATGACTTTTGAGAACTTCATCTCCACCGCTGACCTAGTTCTAATTCAAACAGAAACCATATTTTATTACTACCTTTGTTCAGAAATATAAGATGATTTTCGATATTATATTCCATATATGACTACATATACGCATAGAAATGAGTGAACAAAGACACTAGAACATGTCTTCAAAGGCATGAGAGCAGAGAGATTACTTGCAATATCCATAACACAAGTTACTGAGGCAAATATACCCTCTTCAAAGGTAGCATTGATGTTCATAAAGTACTCCCTCCGTCCCAAAATTCTTGTCTTAGATTTGTATCTAGACAAAACTAAGACAAGAAATTTGGGACAGAGGGAGTAGTTGAAAGTTATCTATAAGAAATCAGTGTCAACCTCTCACATGTTTTGGTCAAAAGAGGAATTTAGAGCCGTCGTTTGGCACACTAAAATCACATGCAAGATCACCCGGAAAGTTGTACTACAAGTACTAGTACTGCGTGTTAGATGAAAAAACACGATCAAGATCAAGAAAAAGATCGTCAACAAGAGACATTACCTGGACTTGCTTAATGAGGGATCCCGGAGAGGGGGGCTTGGACAGGGTGATGGCTTTGAGCTTGTCTGCGGTAGTCTCGGCGGGGTGCTTGCGCTTCTTTGTACCATGAGCCTCGACGGTTTTGGCCAGAGCCATAGACATCACGTCGGCCGGTGCTCCAGCGTCCATCCAAGAGAGGAAGCTGAGAGAGAAGAGTGAAAGGAGGAACGAGATGAGGGAGAAGCAAAGCAAGTGGGGGTTTTCTTCAAGAGAGGAAGCTGAGAGAGAAGAGTGAAATGATGGTTGCTTCGTCCGTCCAACTTACTGCTGGAAAGGAGGGGTTTTTGTGATTTGACGGCTCATTGGGCATTACCGTGGCGCTTCGATCGGGGTAGTCTACCGACACTCTACTAAAGAGTAATTTAGTGCATGGCTGGTGGACCCAGGTGCTGGTTGTCCCACACGTTGGCGAAAGTGAGTAATTTAGTGCATGACTGGAGAAGTATCCGCACGGTAGAGCGTGTCCACTGTTGTTTTGAAAAAAAAATGATTACAGCAAGCGTTTCCACTCTTACGACGGAGGAGTGCGAAACACGGCAACCACTTGAACATACACAGTGCTCCTACTACTAGGCATGTGCAGTGGTTCATACGTCATAACTACACAATCTTGTTGCTAGTGTAGTAAGATATGACGATAACAAATGATGTTGTGCGCATGTCAACTACTCCTATATGTGCTGCTTTTTCGACTATCCGATCGAGAATGAACGGTGAGATCAATGTTAACAGAACTAGGTCTACAGCGCACGGAGAGTACGGTGCTACAGTACTCCATGAAACATGAACCATATGAAGCACGAATAGTGTTAGGCAGGGTGTATGAAGGGTGCACGGGATGGGAGCAAAATTTCCCTTCTCGACCCACTTTTGGGTGTTTGGCAGAGTGCATGAAGGGTGCATGAGTCCACACTAGTAGGTTAACAAAATACACAAAGAGGAAACAACTATATTGAGATGAGAATGCAACCAAACACACCCACACGCTTTGTGCTACAGTGACTGATCTGCACCGTCTAAGTTTATCTAATGGTCATGTTGCGCCAAGACATGGACATGCCCATGCAGAGGGCGCCTAAACACCACTGAAGTCCCTCTGCTTCTCGAGGCGCATGATGTTGGTGATGCAGGGTGCAACTGCCCGTAGAGCCCGCTCTCGGTCGACGGGAGCCAGCTCGTCAAAGACGGCGTCTAATGGCACGAATGGATTCCAGTGATAGAGCCCTGAAAGGATTCGCCCCGCAACAGCGACGGCAGCTTGCAACCCCTCCTTGTCCAGCTCAGCCCCCACCATCGCGTGGAGACGACTCAGCTCCTCGGAGATATAGGTGAAGAAGGAGACTAGGTCAGGAAGCCGCAGCTCGTTGAAGTCGACTGGGCGGTCGAACAGGTTTAGCCCGACTGCCGTCATTGTTGCGCTGGCACGATGGTAGGCATCGCGCAGCCGGAACACGTGCGTGACAACTTGGTTCACCAAGTGGCTGAGGCGATCCTGGACCACGTCATGATCGGCCCGCTCGCGCTCCAGCTAGCTCCCCTGACGGCCTATCGTATCTCCTGCTTTCTGCAGCAACACCGCCGACGCCTCGAGCATCTTTGTGGTGGACGCCTGCCGCTTTTGAAGCTTTGTGAACTCCCGCACATAACAGAAGAGCATGGCACTCCTCTCCTCCTTGAGCTCATGGAGCTCCACATCCTTGGCTTTGAGCTCCGCATCCTTGGCATGGAGCTCCTGTGTTAGGCGCCTCACCTCGGACTCCGTGATCTGCTGCGCCGCCATGGCACCAGGCAAAAGCAATGGGGAGAGGAAGCAAAGAGGGCGAAACGGCTGAAAGGCAATGCAATCTACGGGAAGGCGGAGGGAGCCAGCCGAGGAGCAGGGAATCTTTTGGTTTTCACAACGGTAAAACACCAGTCGACGACTTCTCACATTAGGGAGCAGTGGGTTTTACAGGTGGAGTCATCATGACTAATTGCTGCCGGGCCTGCTCCCGTCAATCAAAAAATTAAAAATCCTGCCGCGCCTGCTCCTGTCAATCAAAAGATTAAAAATCCTGCCGCACCCAAACACCAGAGCAATGCCACGGTGGATATTTAAATTTACCTCCCGGCAAGTAGATAAAAAAAGGGGTGAAAAAACAAATCTGGCGGCGGCCTAGCTAATCGGTCGAACTAGCCCAACTAGCTAGCCACCGTGCTTCACTGATGTACTCGGCGGGAAAGGTGGTCTTTCGTGATTTGACGACTCATTTACTTGCTTCGGCGCTATGACCGAGGAGGACCTAGAAAACACGTGGTAGGGCGTCCCATGTCAGGAAGAATATATGCATGCACCACCCGGGAGGACCCCGAAACCGCGCGATAGGGTGTGCCACGTCTCGGCATAGAGGAAAAATGTCCATGAGAAAATATACTGTATCAGACGTAGTACCTATGGTTCGACCTCGGGGCCCATCCAGTCGGTCGAAAACACCCCACTAGCCACACAGCTTCATCATGCAAACGTGGCACGGAGGATAGATGTGGTTAGCTCCATTTCGACCAGCCACAACGTCTCTTGTTCTAGGCGATTCCTCTATTTTCCAAGCTTTTTTTAGTTGTAATAACACCACGGCAAGCTAGCTCCGCTCTTCATGTGTGCCCGTGCAAAGGTTAGACGATGGAGAGAATAGAGATTGAGATCACAGACCTAGGACCCACTAGTAAGTGAGTCAACGGTCATGCACGTGTTGACGAGGCACTCCCTCTACTCTACTCAACATAATACTGTATAAAATCAAGTTCTGGGACAAAGCCAACAACCGTTGTTGTTTCAGGCTATCGACTTACGCTTTGTAGTCTAGGTTGCCAGTTTGAATCTCGTCTTTCAGATTTGTTAGTTTTAGGTCCAAATTTGATTAATGACAAGTGGGACCCCCGTGTGTTGTTCCGATATTTCAATGTAGGATGGTTTTTTTGAACAAACACTTTGCGCGGTTAGACAAGTAACGGCATGACTTACACGTAATTTGCAAGTTTACAAACAAAAATGACAGTGGCATAGAATATCACATCCACCCCGCAGCTTAGATGCTATGGTGATACGAGTTTTTACACCCTTGGAAGTGAGATCCAATGGCTTGGGAGTAGTCTTTGTAATTATGTGCAATTTCCAAACTCTCCTAAGGTTTTTTTGCAAATAAAACATTCAGGCCTCATGTGTGCCGTTGCATCTTCAATCCAATGGCTCCCCGTTGCTCATATTAGGTGCTCACTGTAGCTTAATTACCCGCTACGGTGATATGAGCATCTAGGTCGTATGATCAGTGATCAGATGGCACATGCGTAGTACTTGTAATTTCTACGCATTTCCCAAACTCTCTCAGCCGTATATTGCAAAAACATTCAAACCTCCTATTGTGGGCCGTTAGATCTCAGTGAACTCGTATCACCATAGAATCTATAGTGCGGGAGCACCTCATATTCTCCCGTGCGAGAAAACATAAGGTGCTATCGCAGCTTGGATGCTATGGTGATACGAGCTTCGAGGTCGTCTGATCTGAGATCCAATGGCATCTAAGCAGTCTTTGTGCTTGTAAGCAGTGGCCAAACTCTTTTGGGGCTTTTCTGCAAAAAACCATTCGAACCACCGAGGAGGTGTTGGGTCACAAATCCAACGGCTCCGAAGAGCTTGTATCACCAAAGCATCTAAGGTGTGGTACCACATGATATTCTTACATACAGGAGAATATGATGTCCTCCAGATGCTACGGTGATACGAGCTTCGAGGTTGTTGGATATGGGATCCAAGGGCATTTGAGTAGTTTTTGTACAAATTGTGTGCAATTCTCAAACTCATCAAGGTTTCCTGTAAAAATATTAAGACACATCATGTGAACTGCTATATCTCAGATCTACAAGCTCCAAGCAACTCGTATCGGCATATAGCATCTAAAGTATGGGGGGCACATGATATTCTCCCAGGGAGGAGGGGTGGGGGTGCACAACCAATCGGTGGTTGGGAGGGTTGGGACAAATATAATCTAAACAACCCTAAACAGAGCTCCACAATTTTATCTAAGGTCGAGGGGTTGACCCCCGACAATCATAGCTCCGCCTAAACACAACATTTGCATGTACTGTAGTACTAGACTTAATATTCATGTTTCAGTTTCATGTTCATTTTACATACTGAACTGAGGACCATGCATGTCTTACATTTTACTCCCTTCGTTCCTAAATATTAGTCTTTTTAGAGATTTCACATGGACTGGCACATACGGATGTATATAGACATACTTTAGAGTCTAGATTCACTCATTTTGCTCCGTATGTAGTCACTTGTTGAACTCTCCAAAAGACTAATATTTAGGAGTAGAAGGAGTATTTTTGAATTCGTGTCATACATGCATGGTTTGGAAAAATAGATGCACTATACTTATTGGATTGTTGTTGTGTTCGTGCGTGGTGTCTCTGTGTGTGTGTGTGTGTGTGTGTGTGTGTGTGTGTGTGTGTGTGTGTGTGTGTGTGTGTGTGTGGTCATATGCTTGATACATACAAAGTTTTCTCACCTCCATATTTTTCATCTTTTAAATTTGAATTTGCATTGGAAAACTTACTAGGGATACCATGAAATGTGAAATCCACATTGAGATCACTATATCACAAACTCACTCTAATTCAACAACTCGTCATAAATCAAATACCGCGTTGAGATTAGTATTTGCAAGGAAAATGCGGGCATTGTAATACACATAGATTCGTTCGGCAATTTAAAAGGTTCCTTTCGTATTCTCGAATTGTAGGAACCAACGGCGTACCAGCCAGACCTTGGCTCGTGTTGATCCAAAAAAATAAAAAAAATAAAAACCGGGCTCGTGTCCTTCGGTGACGTGCGTGGTACGCACATTAGGCAACCCCAACCAGTCGAGCCTCGGCGTTTCTAGTCGAAATATCTGGTGGCCAGAATTCTAGCCCTAGGAAATTCCCCTCATGTCCCCAGTCCATAATGACTACCGATGAACAACAGAGGATGCTTTAGTAACTAGACAACGTTACCTACCGTGCCGAGCATGGTTCAATTCCCTCGGTCGCCACTCGTCAAGGTCACCCGTCAACTGCATTGCCTAATACTACTATACTACACCAGGATGAGCACGGAATTGAGCCCGTTTGTTCGTGCCTAGTACTTGAGTTAATATATCAGGCAATGCACTGGTACGGAGGGATTATCCTTTTACTCTGCATGTATAACTTGTCTGAAGTCTAACTAAGCAAAATGTTTGACCAAATCCTTTCTTAAGAAATACAACAGTACAGATGTACGGCTTGAAAATTTATTGCATGACACAGGTTATGATATTGTTTCGAATCATGGATCTTAAATTTCAGAAAATCCAAAAGTGAGCATAAATTCTTGAAACTGAGCATGGTCACGTGATATGGCACAAATATTACTTCGTAAGTTTTTTCTTCAATTTGAGACAAGCTACTTATGACAAGTTGCACAAATGAAGAGCCAAGGTATTTTGGAACAAAGACCTGTCACGTTAAGGCGAACGCTTTTACTATTGAAACCGTGGGCTTTTACGTGCCGCCACGAGTCCCCGCTTCTCATCGGCAGGTGCCGTTCGAGCAAACGTGTGAGTCGATGGGAGGCGTGCGAGCAGACCACTGCGCCGGCTGACAGGGAGGCGTGCGAGCAGACCACTGTGCAGGCTCACCGGGAGGTGAGCCCTTTGACCAGACTCTGCCGCCCACCTTCGTCCCAACTGCTCCCACTTTTAATGTCGTCGGCGCCGTAGTTTAAAATCAACCCCGCACTACCCGATATCGCTACAATCTTCTCTCTTCCTCTCCAATTCTCCTGTCGTCTACCTCCAACTAGCCTGACTTAAACGTACGCCATGCCGCATCATGATGGTCTACCTTAGTCTTCCAGTTTCTTGAGGAAGACACCCAGCCAGAGTCTCAAGAACATAAGGCGCTTTCGGACGAGCTTGAACTGGCCTTGCGGGAAGACGTCGCGCCTGTCCCCGCTCCCGTTCCGGCTCCCTTCGCCCCGACTGCACCAGCGCCCATTCTCGTGGCATTGATGGCTGGGAGCCGCACATTGTCGCCAAGCTTGACCCCACGGGGATCCACGAGGTCCCCGCTGACTTTCACGCGCCCATTCACCTGCCAGCGCATGCGCCTGCGCGTGCACTAACGCGCACGCCTGTGCCGGTGCCCGTGCACCTGCCAGCGCATGCGCCTGCGCGTGCACTGATGTGCACGCCCATGCCAGTGCCCGTGCACACGAATGCCTATGCCGCATCGTTGACAGCGCATGTTCCCGCGCAGGTGCCAGTGCCCCCCTCAGCGGCATGGATGGCCTCCGTCGACCGCTTCCTTGCACCAATGCCAGTTGCCTCCTCCCGCCAGTTGACTCGCTCCGAAGTCCAGAACATTTTGGCCTTCCTTGAAGCTAGGCCAACATCAAGGAGTACGCCAACAACGGCGCAAGACGCCGCCGTCGCCGTCGGTCGGTGGCCCGACGACACAGAGAGCACGGCAGAGGAGCCGCTCCCCACCTCAAGACGCCCCTGCCGCCTCCCCGTAATCTAAATTTGCCATGAAAAACGTTCGGATTGCCATGCTTAAAATCTGAACATTTATCATTTCCCTTTATTTTATATCGATCTCGTATAATTTAAAGTCAGAGTTAGACTGAAACGAAATCTATGGTTTGATCGATTGAATGTTCTGCTAGAGCCGTATCAAATTAAATATAAAATGTCATCAAGCCACATGTATTCCTTGTCATCCAACGACCTGGACTGCTTCAATGTTGAGCGCTCAACACGTTTAGCGTGCAGTTAATTTCATGCCAAAAATAGTGCTAATCACATAATAACACACAAATAATACCCTATTTAATATCCGCATGCACTTAATATACTTCCAAATTAACGTGCATTGCACGTACACACTGACTAGTGCTTCTAGTACATGAAACTGGTGTTGTAACTTGTGAACGCGTCCAGATATGGTCAACGGCAACATCGCCCACGAGTTCATCGTGTTTGCCCGTGCGTCTGAACGCAGAAGGGGAGGAGAGAGAGAGCACACATGGAACCCACCAGTAAGTGAAGGCAAATAGTACTAAAAATAATATTACATGTTATCCATTAAATAGGTTGTGGTAATATAAAAACATTATGTGAACAAAGGGGGGGTACAACAAACGTTGTTGTTCTACGTATGTTTCCTATTGACGTGCATCTTGAAGGTCCGGTCGCATGTTCGATCCTCGTCCTTTATTTTTTAATTTGTATATGGGTCCAAATTTGTTTCATGACATGTGGGCCCCTCAGTGTGTAGTTTGTAACACTTTAATTTGTGGGTCCAAATTTGTTCCACTCCAAGTGGACTATCGGTGTGTAGTTTTGTAGCTTATTTATAATAATTAAAGAGAACAACAGAGTTTTTTGCAATAATATCATGGTGCGACGTTGAAGGCGAGGAAGGACGTGTGAGAGAGCAATGACCGAGCCAGAGGGAAATAACCTTGGGGAGTTGCGGGGGTTGTAACGGTGTTTGGAGTAGTTGTTGGCCGAATGCTACGAAAATATAATCTAAACCGACCGGAATAAATACCTACACAAATTAATCCAAGGTTGCAGTGCCCCTCACAATGTAAATAGCTCTGGCTTTGCCAGGGATGGAGAGGTACCTTCAATGCATTGAAGATACGGTCTGAGAAAGCAAGGAAATCGAGAGACATATAGATAGAGAGACTAAGTGTGGTCCGACATTCATTAAAAAGATATATATGCTTTGGAGAGATATTGTCCGATTTAGCTTTTGGCAAGGGTGAGGGCTATAAGATAGAACTTGAGAGATGATCCAGTCACAAACATGTAGATATATTTTCTGCGTGGGAGGAAGCAAGGTCAATCGATCACATAGGGTTGCCGTGCGATCGAAAGAGTGAGATGGGTTGGAGAGAGTGACCTAGATAGACAATGTGCGTGAGAGAGTATACAATGTGAATAGGTCAAATTGGGCTCAAACATGGTGATATATCATTTTTGTCCGAGAAAGAGAGAGGTCAATCGAGACATACAAAGAGAGAGAGAGAGAGAGAGAGAGAGAGAGAGATTGAGTGAGCATGGCCCGCCATGAGGTCGAAAGAGTGGGGGCGGCTTGGATGGACTGACCTAGATAGACAATCTGCGTGAGAGAGTATAGAGTGTGTCGATCGAGGCTGAACAGGGAGATATATCATTTGTGTGTAAAAGAAAACGAGGTTAAACGAGGCTCAGATAAAGAGAGCGAGATTGAGCGAGTGTGGCCTGCCGTGCAGAAGAAAGAGTGAGACAGTCTCGAGGGAGTGACCTAGATAGACAATATGCGTCCGTGTGCACGAGAGGTTGGGGGGGCTAGATAGGCAATGGATGTATTTAGCGCGAGAGGGTGAGAGGGAGAGGGAGAGAGAGAGCAAGCTCGGCATGGGGTGCAATGGCGGGTGTGTGAGGTATAGGGGTTGTGTAGTTGACAGACTTAGAGATCGAAACATGGAGAGAAAGAATGAATGTGTGTTGGAAACCTATAGCTTCCTAAGGTGGTTAGGAGAGGAAGAATTGACCGATACAGG
>NC_041389.1:367089833-367210758 GCF_002162155.2 Triticum dicoccoides | reverse complement strand
GGGGGGGGGCTAAAAACAACATTTGAATGTACATAGTACGAGACTTAATATCGATGTTTCAATTCGGTGTACATTGTAAGATTTGAACTGAGGACCATGGATACGGGTAATTATTTCGAATTCGTGCCATATTAAGTTTCGAAAAGTTGACATTGACTCAATTTGTCGTGCTTTTTTGTAGGTCATATGTTTGAATCCATCCAAAAGTTTTCTCACTACCATGGTGTTCATCATATACATATGAATTTGTATTAAAAAAAGTACGTGGATACAGTGAAATGCAAAATCCATGTTAGAATTGGAGATCGCTATGTGACACACACTCTAATTCAAATAACTAATTATGTGACACACACTCTAATCCACGTTAGCGTGGATACCGTGGATGCTGTTTCGATTTTTTTTCAAATAACTCCTCATTAATTAATTTATAGTACTCCCTCTGTTCACTTTTATAAGACCTTGAAGACATTTCAGACAATGTGCAAAACAGTTCATTTTAAGTTCTCTGAAACGACTTACAAAAGTGATCGGAGGGAGTATCTCGTTTCGAATGACTAATTATTGTAAGGAAAACACGGGCATGGTAGTACATGCAGATTCGTTTGCATTCTCAAATGTAGGCGCGCCAGGCATACCAGGGTCGTGTCGGGGTGGACGCTGCTTTGGTTCCCTAAAGGCACCTTCCTTTGGGTCACTGACATGTGGGCCAGCCACCTCTTGGGCCCACATGTCATGGACACAAAGGCAGGTGCCTTAGAGCACCGAAGCATAGTCCTGTCGGGGTGGTCGCGTGTGTCAGACGGACGCGTAGCACCCAGCCACCCACCCCCTCCCTCCCTCCCCCACTCCCCCCCCAAAAAAGAAGGACGACGACAAAATAAGTTCGCGCTTCCATGTTTCAGATTGAAATATCTGGCGGCCCCAATTCCAGCCCTGCAAAATCTCTCTTCTCCACCGTCCCCTTCCGCGCCCAGATTGCTCAAATCCCTAATTCGCCGCCAACCCAAGCAAAGTTCAAATCGCCCCTCGTCTCGTCTCTTTCCCCACCTCTGTGCCGGACGACGATAATGAAGACGACGGTCACGCTTCACCACCGCATCAGAGCTACCTCATCTACGCCCTCGTCCACCGCACCAGGTGGTCCAACGACAACGTCGGCCTCCGCAACCGACGTGCCTCACAGACACAGACTTCCACCGCATCAGGTGCGCTTCACCGACGCCGTCTCCCAGCTCACCTGGGCTACTTCACCGAGCACATCGTCGCACCTCCGCCCCCGAGGCCGTTGGGGCTTCACCAACGGTCTCATCCACCGCATCGTAGCGCTCCGCTGCCACTTGAGATCTGCATCGGTGCGCGGCCAGCCAACACCAGTGCATCACCCTCAATGGCTCTGAAGTGACCCGCACTCTAGCTAGGCGAGCATGCCCAAACGCCCGCCCGAACTAGGTATCCACACATCACTCCCTTATGCTCTGTTCCGACAATGTTTGGATATCATTTCACTGTTCTCTTAGCTTACACGCCTATGCAACTCTGACTTTAGCTCTTATTTCTTCTAGAGATATCATCTGAAACAAGCAAATCCATTTTTTAGTGAAGCATTACGGTGCTATGGGATCTGGTACACATCCTGCACACCCGTATAACCTTGTAAGTATTTGTCCTCTGGTACAACATCAAGGTCGACTCCTCTTATTTGATCAACCATTCGTCATGTCAAAAATGCAGAGGGGGATGCAAGGAGCACAAGGCATGCGCATCCAAGCAAGTGGTAACATGGACTTGTACATGGAACATCCCAAGTGCAAGCAGAGCTGTAGTGAGCCTATACAATGAGCTAGCGTAAGTCCTTGCATTTCATTTAGTTCGTACTGGCATTCGTGTATGATTTGTGTGCAGTGGCGGATCCACGAATTCAAGTTACTAGGGGCGAACATTTAACTTCAAAAATACGAAGGCACTTGCACTCCAGAAACCAACATAACTTGAGAAATGTGAAGCTACATGCACTTTGAAAACCAGCTAATGATCCAAAGTAGTTCAGATTATAAACACTAAATGATGCAAGCACCAAAAAACACAAAATGCAACATGTTGGACTACAAACATGGTATGTACCTGCTTGAATTATTCATTCTCTGGCTGAAAATATCGAAGTGTAATTGCACCTATAACCAGTACGCAAACTGCATATCAATATATCTATCCTGCACAAGTATGCCAATAGTTTCAAACAACAGATTAGAAAAGTATTTATGCTATGTTGTCATGATACGGGGACTTTCTGGTAGATGGCCTCGACGTTTCCTCAAGCTATGAAAATGCACTATAATTTGCTTGTCATCAATGCGTGCAAATCTCTGTCTCTCTCAACGTAGCAGATCATCATTAGACACTAAATCCTTCAATGAGCTTGCAAAATGCTTGCATTAGATCCCTCATTAGACACTATATGTTCATCACCAGGAGCATGTAAAATGTTTGCATCAAATCCTTCATTAGTAGTCTGTTCATTAGACACTTCAGGCTCAAGAACAACATGAGCTTGTATGTTTGCACCAGAAACTTGATTAGATACATCAAACTCAGTCAGTTCAATATTGATTGGGGGAGTTATAAAATAAGTAGAAATTGGTTTCATTTTCTCATAGATTCCCTATATACAAGGAGTTTTACAACACCGTCAGGTTTAACTATTGGCCAGAAATTGAAGAGTTGAATTAGATATAATCAGGGATGTGATGTACCTGCTAGTTGCGCATGCTACTCTTGCAAGCTGCGATTGTCTGTTTGTGCAATCTCGATGCTATGCCCGTGCTGCCACCGCTGCCTCCCACGTAGGCTACACCCAGGGTTGGATCTTCATCTTCTTGTCCTTCCGTTCGCTTGAAGCCCATCGACCGCCCTCCAACGAGGGAGCGAGGAAGTGCTGTGTCGGTCTGTCCAGCGGCGGCCAGGTTAGGAGCGAACTAGACTGGAGGCTGGAGCTAATGAATTGGGATTTTTTCTGCTGTCGATCGATATGGGAGGCGCTCGTTTGGGCCGCGAGCCTGCTATAGGGCCTGCCTTGCACTTATGTTATTGGCCCATCCAAATTGAAACATTTTTCTTCATTTTTTACATTGCCTGCTCGTGCGTTGGGACGTACAAAACTAGCGTGGGCCAACCTGGACGACTCAAACTAGGCGCACACTTTCTAGCCACCTGAGGCCGCCGCCCATACCAACCCCTATGGTGGCGTCACCCCTTTTTGCGTGTATGATTGGGTAGTGGAAAATATTCCAGTGGTGCTTTTGATTTACCCACAGAATGGTTGAATTTCTTGTTTCTATGAACTGAATTCGCCAATAATGTGAAGGATGCCAGTCTTTTCATCCTATTGTAGATTGCTTAGATCTCGATATGCCAAAAGTAATCGCATGAAATATACAGTAAAAGCCAGTGTGATGTGTGTGGCTACAACTAGTCTGACTACACGTCCTCATATAACATATCAAGGACGCACCATCTTACCAGATTAACCATTCGACTTACCAATGGAGTGTAGGAAGAAAGAAGTATTGGGACTGCGTATCCAAGCAATTGATGCCATGGACTCCTTCGTACAACCTTGTAAGTGAAAAATAAGTTGAAGTGTGCCTATACAAAGAACTAGCGTAAGTTCAGTTACCTGCTTCTTGGAATTTTAGTTAGCCACTTATTGCAAACTTGTTCAATTATGTTGCTTGGCTTAATTTACTTTGCTACTGACTACATAATGCCACAACCTGTTAATCCTATTGTAGACTACGCCTATTTGTGTGTTTGATACTTACTGTTAAGAATTACCTATTTGCCTTAACTTAAATAGCTACTTGTTTGTTTAACTGCTTTGCTGCTGCAACAGCGGGTTACAATGATGTTAATAACTACTTTTCAGCATCCAACTAAAACTCTTTAATTCCTTGTTTGTTTAACTGGTTTGCTGTTATAACTCCCAGTTGAGATGTTTTGCTAACTTCAACTTTTCTGAATCCAATCGGAACTTTAATGGCAAAACAGGTTAGCCCAAGATCAAAGAGCAAGGCCCCCATGGACGTTGCATCATCCCACAGCAGTGGCACAGGCCCAATCGTGCATTGTGAATTGCCAACTGCTGATGCTCTAGAGCTAAACTAGTGGTAGAAAGAGATTCTACTTCTGCACTTAGAGATGAAGTTGACATGTTGAGGAAGCAAACATCACGATCACAAGCAGTACTCAAGACAACTATTAAATATTTGGTGGATTTCAAAACGAAGCAAGCTGAGACTGACTAGATTGTTAAGGTCCTGAAGGAAAGAAGGAAATTAAATTCCTACTTGGTAAATCATAGGTGAAATGTTCTTTCCATCGCTGAATAACCTTTGTGTTGTTTGTTCATGTAATCAATCAAACCATTTGTTTTAGAGATCATGTAATAATTGTTTTTTGTTTTTTGTTTTTTGGTTTGTAATTTTATTTGAGCACGAGTCTGTATTAATTGATAAGACTCGGAGACATTTCATTTGGATTGTTGTGCCAGACCTAGAAATATGCCAATCGGGCCGAATGTGCATTCAGCAATAATAGTAGTATAGATGGACCATAAGTGTCACCCATCGGAAAGGGCCAAGATGCTGGCTAAGAAAAGGATGTTGTTGTAGCCAAAAAAAAGTACAGTGGCCTGGCTTATGTATGTTAGTTGATATTATTGATCCATATACTGTATAGGTGTTTATATGTCTGTTAGTTCTGTACATTCTTGGTTGATTGACTCGGTATTTGAATCTTGATACATCGCTTGTGTACATATCCAAATGGGAGTACACATTATGCTACGTCTGACATTTGAGTTGGACATGAAGTGTTCCAAATATTCGAATTCACCTTAAATTGGATTCTAGTTTCTGAATTTGAGTATCAGCATTTGTAAACCATATTCATATATGACAGTGGAATACATCTTTGTCGTCCTTTTGAAGATATATAAAAACACATAGAATGATTTATAAAGATTCATATAGGAATACAAAATGGATTTGAATTTAGTTGCCAGGGTAAATGTGGATGCTTATTGTCCCAAAATTCAAAAGAAGCGGCAAAATGTCCACTCCCACGTCGGCTGCCCGAAGCCAAGTGTTTGGGAGATGGAAATTATTGTCAACCCATTACACGGACAATCCATCGGCCCGATTTCCACTTCTCTAAATAGGGGTAGGTTAGTAACTTCAATTAGACGTGACACGACCGCCTCTGAGCCCATTCCGACACGGTGGGCGTCAAACATGGGCGGCAAAACACATTTGATTCAAGCTCGTCCGAAAGACCTCTGTTTCTCCCTCCATTCCCCATTCATACACGGTGGGCGGCAAAACAAACTCGACTCGGCCGAAATCGATGTAAGAAAATATTTTCAATAGGGGCGGGTTTGTAACTTCACTCAGACGTGACACAACCGCCCTACCTGTCGGCCCCATTCATACACCATGGGCGCCAACCATGGGCGCCAACCACCCTCTCCTCGCCCGAAATCGCTCTGGGAAAATATTGGTGAGATGCAAGATTACCGTCCTATCCCCAACCGACGAGACGTCCTAATTTTAAATGGGGGCTAAGTGCGTAACTTTCCCATATTTCAGACATGCGCGTCCCAAAAACATGGTTCCCCGTACCTCTCCATCCATTTTCCCATTCATACACCGTCTGTGCTAGAACACCATCTGCACACTAGCCTCCGTCCGCCACCCCATCCATCGCCGCCGTCCTCCACCACATCCATCACCATCGTCCTCCACCATGCCGGAGCGCCTACCAAGACCGCGTCGTCCACTACTAGAGATGGACGTTTCTCATCCACGGCGACGGACCAATAGCCTTGCAGCGCGTCCTCTCGCTTCATCGGCGCCGTTGCCCTCTTTGCCGGGGCCGCTCACACGACCTTCTCTTCCACCGCAACGGGACTTATCCCCCGATGCACCCGTAGAGGAAGTCCTGGATTAGGGGGTCCTCGGACAGCCGAACTATATACTTTGGCTGGACTGTTGGACTATGACGATATAAGATTGAAGACTTCATCTCGTGTCCGGGTGGGACTCTCCTTTGCGTGGAAGGCAAGCTCGGCAATTCGGATATGTAGATTTCCTTCTCTGTAACCGACTCTGTGTAACCCTAGCCCCTCTGGTGTCTATATAAACCAGAGGGTTTAGTCCATAGGACAACAACAATCATAATCATAGGCTAGCTTCTAGGGCTTAGCCTCTATGATCTCGTGGTAGATCAACTCTTGTAATACTCATATCATCAAGATCAATCAAGCAGGAAGTAGGGTATTACCTCCATCGAGAGGGCCCAAACCTGGGTAAACATCGTGTCCCCCGCCTCCTGTTACCATTAGCCTTAGATGCACAGTTTGGGGCCCCCTACCCGAGATCCGCTGGTTTTTACACCGACATTGGTGCTTTCATTGAGAGTTCCACTATGTCGTCACGATAAGGTTTGATGGCTCCTTCAATCGTCTACAACGATGCGGTCCAGGGTGAGGTTTTCCTCCCCGGACAGATCTTCGTATTCGGCGGCTTCATATTGCGGGCCAACTCACTTGGCCATCTGGAGAAGATCGATAGCTACGCTCCTGGCCATCAGGTCAGGTCTGGAAACTTGAACTACACCGTCGACATCCGCGGAGACTTGATCTTCGAGGGATATGTTCCCTATGGTAACTGGGTTCATGAGTTATGGTCAACAAACAATACGTGCTACAAGGTACATAGGTTCGGTCCCATGCCAGGAGCGCCGAACTGTCACGACGGGCATGACTTAGATCTACCATCGGACGACATTCGAGAGATCGCACCTGCGGCCGCCCCGGCCCTTAACCTGGAGCAGATCGTGCCATCCAAAGACAGGTGGATGGATCCCGTCACGGAGGCCGCACATTCATCGGTGCTGGAGACGAACATAGACTTCACCTCCAAAGAGATTTGTGTCATCGGACCCTCAGACTCGTCTCCGGCCATAGGTTCCGAACCGTGTGCATCCGTGCCTATCGAATCTGATTGGGCACTGATCATGGAGTTTACCTCCGCGGATATATTTCAACAACCACCCTTGGGCGACATGCTTAATTCATTGAGGTCTCTCTCTCTATCAGGAGACTCTTGGCCGAACTATGTCCGGCTTGAGTGGGAAGCGAACGACGAAGAAATTCGTTCCCACCCACCACCCACTTAATAGCCACTGTCGATGACTTAATGAACGTGCTTGACTTCGACTATGAAGACATCGACGGTATGGAAGGCGATGCAGGAGAAGAACAGGAACCACCGCCCACAGGGCCCTGGACAGCCACATCATCATATGATATATAGATAGTGGACACCCCCAAAGAAAGCAATGGCGATGAGGCAACGGAGGATAATCCCTTGGAGAAGCAATCTAAGCACCGGCATCATCGGCGCCGCTCTAAGCCCCGCCATAGCAAAAATATCAATACCGGCACAAGAGATGATAGCAATCCGGATGGTGCCAAAGACGAAAACAATCCCGCCCAGCCAGGCTTCGAGCAGGCCGAGCAGGAGGATGGGCAAGCTAGCCCTAAGGAATAGGCAACAGATGGAGAATCAAAGGATGAAAATTACATGCCCCTCTCCGAAGATGAAGTGAGCCTTGGCGACGAAGAATTCATCGTGCCTGAGGACCCCGTTGAGCAGGAGCGCTTCAAGCGCCGGCTTATAGCCACTGCAAAAAGCCTGAAGAAGAAATAGCAGCAGCTTCAAGCTGATCTAGATCAGCTAACTGATAGATGGACTGAGGTCCTGGCAGCCGAGGAATACAGACTCGAGCGCCCAACCAAAAGTTACCCAAAGCGCAGGTTGCTACCTCAGCTCGAGGCGGAGGCATTAAAGCCCACACTACCAGCGCACAATGCGGCTGACCGGCCACCTCGTGGCCGAGACAAAGCGGCGTATCAACCCGAACACCAGCCCGCAACCCGCCGCCAATCAAACAAAAACACCAAGGCCCGGGGCTACACGCAGGACCTGCGAGACGTACTGGAAAACAAAGCAGGACAGTCAAGATCGATCTACAGATCACGGGGCGCACCACAACGCATGATGATGACCATCACACCGGATACACTAAAAACAAATCCGGCCGGGCCGAATACAACAGACCAGACTCGTTTGCACTGCGTCATGATGTAGCTCGGCATAGAGGCACCGCGCACCCCCAATGCTTCACTGACAAAGTAATGGATCATGAATTCCCAGAAGGATTTAAACCTGTGAACATTGAATCATATGACGGTACAACAGACCCCACGGTATGGATTGAAGATTTTCTTCTCCACATTCACATGGCCCACAGTGATGATCTACATGCCATCAAGTACCTCCCACTTAATCTCAAAGGATCGGCTTAGCATTCGCTGAATAGCCTGCCGGCAAACTCCATTGGAAGTTGGGAGAACCTGGAAGCTGCATTCCTTGATAACTTCCAGGGCACTTATGTGCGACCACCGGACGCTGATGACTTAAGTCACATAACCCAACAGCCCGGAGAGTCAGTCAGGAAATTCTGGACCCGGTTCCTAACTAAAAAGAACCAAATCGTCGACCGTCCAGATGCCGAAGCCCTAGCGGCCTTTAAGCGTAACATCCGCGACGAGTGGCTCGCCCGACACCTCAGCCAAGAGAAGTCGAAGTCCATGGCAGCCCTCACGACAATCATGACCCACTTTTGTGCGGGCGAGGACAGCTGGCTAGCTTGTAGCAACAGCACATCAAGAAATCCTGGCACTTCAGAAGCCAGAGATAGCAACGGCAAGCCACGATGCAACAGACACAAGCGTCGCAACAATGGCGACAACGCCGAAGACACGTCAATCAATGCCGGATTTAGTGGCTCTAAGTCCGGTCAGCGGAAAAAGCCATTCAAAAGAAACAATCCGGGCCCATCCAGTCTGGATCACATACTCGATCACTCGTGTCAAATTCACGGCACCCCCAATAAACCAGCCAACCACACCAACAGAGAATGTTGGGTGTTCAAACAGGCCGGCAAGATGAATGCGAAAAACATGGAGAAGGGGCTGCATAGCAATGACAACGAGGAGCCCCGGCCGCCCAACACAGGAGGGCAAAAGAAATTTCCTCCCCAGGTGAAAACGGTGAACATGATATACGCAACCCATATCCTGAAGCTGGAACGGAAGCGTGCACAAAGGGACGTCTATGCGATGGAGCCAGTCGGCCCAAAATTGAACCCATGGTCTTCTTGTCCGATCACTTTCAATCGCAGGGACCATCCTACCAGTATCTGTCATGGCGGTTCGGCCACATTGATCCTCGACCCCATCATTGACGGATTCCACCTTACACGTGTCCTTATGGATGGTGGGAGCAACCTAAACCTATTTTATCAGGATAAAGTGCACAAAATGGGCATCGATCCCTCAAGGATCAAACCCACCAAAACCACCTTTAAAGGTGTAATACCAGGTGTAGAGGCCTATTATACGGGCTCAATCACATTGGAAGTAGTCTTCGGATCTCCGGACAACTTCCGAAGCAAGGAGTTAATCTTCGATATTGTCCCCATCCGTAGTGGTTGTCATGCCCTACTAGGACGAACCGCATTTGCTCGATTCAATGTGGTGCCACACTATGCATACCTCAAGCTCAAGATGCCAGGACCTCGTGGGGTTATAACAGTCAATGGAAACACAGAACGCTCGCTCCGTACGGAGGAGCACACTGCAGCCCTCGTAGCAGAAGTACAAAACAGCCTTCTTAGGCAGACCGCAAACTCGGCGATAAAGCCCCCGGACACCGTCAAGCGAGTCCGGAGTACCCTACAACAGGATCGTCCGGCACGCCCAGAGCTCGACTAGCAATTCGGCCTCCGTCCTAGTCCCAGTCAAGCAGCAAAATTAGTGCCGCACGTACATAATTACGCACTCAAAATACCATGGGCATAGGCGGAGGCACGACTACGACGCGGTCCACAATGCGGCTCAACCGCCCCAAGACCCATATACCTTCATCATTTTCTTTCTTTCAGGACCGAACTTTCTGGAAGACCTTTCAGATAGCCGAATTATCGGACTCATCACGGGAAGGAAAAAACAAGGAGGCAAGAAGCCTTGACGTATAAGGGAATACCCAGGTGGTCTCTGATAACGATCATTATACCTGTTTTACATACCCATATGCAGCTTACCCTTGGCTAGGACATGTCAAATAGTCCTATTTTGCTTATCGCACTACTTGTATACATACGCTTTAACGTATTATTTAAATAACAATGGAAAAAATATACATCGTCAGCTTATTATTACATTTTCTCTATCTTTTTCCTCGGCTGCTTATTTACTACAAATTGCACCCGTACACTTTGGTACGTTCAGTTCGCCAGGGGCTTCAGTGTACCCCATAACACAGCAAGAAAAGTCTGAACACTTTCGACAATGCGGCACCCCGAACTTATAGAATTATATGCATCAGCTCCAAATCATGTCTTGGGTCAATAGCTGGGTTTGCCCGGCTCCCATGTTTTGGTGCCTTACGTTCCGCTATATCGGCTAAGGCAACACAGGGAGAACTACCGCGATTGCGTCCCGGTTCTTCCAGACGAGCACCTCAGTAGAGAAAGCCGAAAACTGACTATCATGATGCGGCGAGAGCTGGTCGTTGTTCGAGAGGTCTCAAATCCTTAAAGATTTTTTCCACTTTGGGCGAGGAATCGGCCTTGTTCGATTTAGGCGTGTATAGCGCCCCAAGTTCGGCCTTCCGAATACTAGGGGCTTCACCAAAATTTAAAATTGTAGACTTTTATGGCTAAGTGAGAGTGATAAAGTTGTATAGTCTGATTGCCTTGTTCGCTGCGCTAAACACCTCCTTAAAGGACCTAAAATTTGGATAAAGAGTGTTTAGATTTATCCCGAACTCCCCAGTACCAGCTACATGGGGTCAGAAGCCGTCGACTGGCCAACTCTCGGATTTTATAAACGGTCACACAGAAGGTAATATTTTAAATCAACAAGCGTTATATAGCGCACATGAACTCATTTTCATATTACAGGGTCACATGAGTACATTCACTCAAATATTACATCCTTGGCACATTCCTCCGCCACAAGGCGGGCGCCTTTCATAACACCATCATAATACTTCTTGGGGTGATGGTGCTTGTTGCCCTTCGGCGGCCCCTCGGTCACCCGCTTCTCGGCGTACATCTTCGCCCATTGCACTTTCGCACGGGCGAAGGCCCTGCGTGCACCCTTAATGCAAACTGGTCGCTTTATGACTTTGAGCCGCGGACAAGCAGACACAATCCGCTTCACCAGGCCGAAGTAGCTACTGGGTAGGGGCTCGCCAGGCCACATCTGGACTATGAGATCCTTCATGGCCAGTTCGGCCGTCCTGTGAAGTTCGACCAGTTGCTTCAGCTGGTCGCTCAAGGGCATTGGGTGTTCGGCCCCAATATACTCGGACCAGAACAGCTTCTCCGTCGAGCTCCCTTCCTTAGCTCGGTAGAACTCTGTGGCATCAGAGATGCTGCGCGGCAGATCTGCGTATGCTCATGGAGAGCTCCAAATTCGGGTAAGTAAAAAAGAAAGTCTCCTTCACATGCTTTCTTTGCATACTGAATGCCTTACCCGCCGCAATTTTCTTGGCCGCTTGAACCTCTTGGAGGGCCTTTTGGGCTTCAGCTTTGGCATCCTGTGTGCTCTGACGGGCCTTCGCAAGCTCAGACTCTTGCGTCTTCGAGTCACGCTCCAAGGACTCGTATTTCTTGACGAAATCCTAGAGCTCTTGCTGGACCTCGTCGACTCGGGACTCTTGCTTTTCATGCTCGATGCGCTCCTTGGCCGCCTTGTCTTCGGCCTCAAACAACGCCTTCTTCAGGGCTACCACTTCAGTCGTGGCCCCTATTAAAGTTCATGATAATTCTATGAGCTAAGACCATTTTTCTTTATCAATAAATAGACGGGGTATTATTTACCTTTGCTCTCCTCGAGCTGCCTCTTAGTGAGGCCGAGCTCTTCCTCGGACCGCTCCAGGTCCTGCCTCAGTCCGGAGACCTCTGCAGTACGAGCGGCAGCAGCCAATAGCGACGCCTCCTTATTCACATAGACATATTCTGATTAAACTCCTGCGGATCTTATTTGATCCTCTGTTGGGCCATTCTTTCCGAACACCAAACAGAGCATCAGGGGCTACTGTCTATGCTGTGATATTTTCTCATATTGTGATTACTTACCTCAAAGCTTATTAGGAGGCTGGCGCAGGCTTCGGTCAATCCGCTTTTGGCAGATCGAACCTTCTCAATCATCGTACTCGTAAGAGTATGGTGCTCTTCATTAATGGAAGCACCGTGAAGCGCTTCCAGCAAATTGTCCGATGCCTCTGGATGGACAGAGGTCATCGGCACATGCGGCTCGGCCCCTTTAGTAAGGGGCTGCCTACCTGAATCCGGAACCACTGGAGGTTCTGGCGCAGTATCCGGCTGGGGGCCAGACTTGCTGCAACCCCCATCATCAGAATCCATGGGGGTCTCCCCCCCCCCCCGTGTGCCCGGCTTCTAGGATTTCGCCTTGGGGTGTCTCCACAACTGTATCCCCCTGTTCCGGTATCCTCTGAGACAAGACCTCGATGTCGTCCGCGGGCTGGGGGTGGTGGCCGTCGGGGGTGAATACCTATTCATCTCCGACTGGCTCAAAGAACCATCCGAGGAAGATGCGTCGATATGGGCTTTGGACGGACTGCACAATCATATTTGACATGATAAGAAGCAATAAAACAAAACATACCGAAAGTATTATAGTGTCCGGATACTTACGACTTCGCCCAGGGCTTGTCCCTGGGCAGCCACTCCTCGTCGTTGTAGACGGCCGTGGTGGAGTAGTTCAGAGGGAGGGTCTTTCCCTTCTTAGCCCTTCGGCCTCCCCAGATGGGGCGGCCTTCCTTTTCTTCTCTCCCCCGGTTTGGGGGGAGGCTTTCCTCTTCCTCCTCCTCATTTTCGTTGCAGGAGTGCGCCTTGGTGTCTTCGGACGATGAGTCCGGCACAACCTTGCGCCGGAGACCTTTCTTGGTCCCCGTGGCCTTCTTCTTGGCCTTCTTCTCCAGCACCTCATAGGGCGTGGGAAACAGCATCTCCGTTAGGAGAGCCTTTGCCGGATCTTCAGGAAGTGGAGCTGGACAGTCGATCCGCTCCGTTGTCACTACCCAGTCCTGTTAAATTGACGGGGAGGCCTAGATTTCTCCGGCGGATATACTCAGGAAAGTCACATCTTGTGAGATAGGAAGAGCTTATCGGATTGGTGGGGCGCTTTGCGCTGAGTCCGCAATCCTCGGTGACAGGAGGAGGTACTTCGGCGGCCTTGAATAGCACCTCCCAGAGATCTTTATGCATCATGTCTAAGAGCTCTCATAGCGTCTGGTGTTCGTCCGGGTCGGACTCCCACATATTGAATACTGGTCTTTGACACGGGAGGATCCGGCGGAAGAGCATGACTTGGACCACGTTGACAAGCTTGATTTTCTTGCTTATCATATTTTTGACGCAGTTTTGGAGTCCGGTTAGCTCCGCCGGCGCACCCCAGGCTAAACCCTTCTTTTTCCAGGAGGTAACCGCATAGGGATGCTGGATCGAACTTTGGGGGCCGCCGCCCAGTTGGCGTCGCGCGGCTCGGTGATGTAGAACCACCCCGATTGCCACCCCTTCACGGTCTCCACATAGGAGCCTTCGAGCCAGATGATGTTGGGCATTTTTCCCACCATGGCGCCTCCGCACTCTGCCTGCTGGCCGACCACTATCTTCGGCTTCACATTGAAGGTATTCAGCCACAGGCCGAAGTGGGGCTTGATGCGGAGGAAGGCCTCGCGCACGACGATAAATGCCAAGATGTTGAGGATGAAATTGGGGGCTAGGTCATGGAAATCCAGCCCGTAGTAGAACATGAGCCCACAGACAAATGGGTGGAGGAGAAATCCCAGTCCACGAACAAAGTGGGCAAGGAACACAATCCTCTCGTGGGGTTCCGGAGTAGGGACGATCTGCCCTGCGTCTGGGAGCCGGTGCGCGATGTCTATGGCCAGATATCCGGCCTCCCGGAGCTTCGTGATGTCCTCCTCCCTAACCGAGGAGACCGTCCACTTGCCTCCCGCTCCGGACATGTTTGGAATGGCCTTACGGAGAAGGTGAGAACTTGGGCGCTGGAGCTCGAGTGTGCGAGAATGGATGAGCGAGGGAGGAAGAAGGCATGGGTGAAAAGAGGAATTCCTATCTCTTTATAAAGGCGGTAGAAACTGTGCGCCTCCCCACTTGCCCGGTATAATCGCTTATTCCCTAAGCGCCACGATTGATGGCGCGGTTGGGTTACCCACACCCGTATTGATGAGAATCCCGTGATAAGAGGACACGATCTCTGCTTCGACAAGATGTGCCAAGGAAACCGCCTCGCAATATGTGCAGTAGCTGGTTGAGAAAAACAGTTCGAATAATGACCGGGTTGTGGCGTGATGTCACGCTATGAAAAGTTGTCAGCAGATTAGATTTGTAAAATATTGTGCTCTCTACGGTGGTATGTGGAAATTATTTTGCAGAGCCGGACACGATCCTCATATTCAAGATCTTCTATGGAGTATTCGGAGAAGGAACCCACCTTGCAATGCCGAAGACAATCTACGTGCCGGACTCATCATCATTGAAGCCTGGTTCAGGGGCTACTGAGGAAGTCCTGGATTAGGGGGTCCTCGGACAGCCGGACTATATACTTTGGCCGGACTGTTGGACTATGAAGATACAAGATTGAAGACTTCGTCTCGTGTCCGGGTGGGACTCACCTTTGCGTGGAAGGCAAGCTCGGCAATTCGGATATGTAGATTTCCTTCTCTATAACCGACTCTGTGTAACCCTAGCCCCCTCCGGTGTCTATATAAACCGGAGGGTTTAGTCCATAGGACAACAACAATCATAATCATTGGCTAGATTCTAGGGTTTAGCCTCTATGATCTCGTGGTAGATCAACTCTTGTAATACTCATATCATCAAGATCAATCAAGCAGGAAGTACGGTATTACCTCCCTCGAGAGGGCCCGAACCTGGGTAAACATCGTGTCCCCCGCCTCCTGTTACCATTAGCCTTAGATGCACAGTTCGGGACCCCCTACCCGAGATCCGCCGGTTTTGACACAGACACCCGTCTACCATCGCAGATCTGCTTCAACGCCACCGACAGCGATCGCACCCCAGATGCCTACACGGTGCCGCAAGAGAGGTGGTACTTCATATCTCCTCAATTTTTGATCTCAACCAGAAAATAGATCTTAACTTGGTTACTCTGCTTTCTTTTCAGCTCTTAGAATTTAGTTCTTAGTTCGAAACAAACAATGGATGCTAAATATCATTTCTCTCGTTTGCAGCTTCAAATCTGCCATGGCACAGTCATAATACGGTTTAATTGATCATGCTTAGGGTTTAATTGATCATGTTGGTTCCGTGGTGGTTTCTTTAATAGAAATCGGAAGGGAAACCCTCTTTTGCTAAAAAATATGCTTAGAGTTCCCCCTTTTATGATCACTATACGATTAGAATACGTGCTTCGTGTCATAATAACACTACTCCACCCATCAAGCTAAACAAGCTTAGTTGTTCAAATATAAATCTGATATTATTAAAACAGAGTCGTATAATTGGTCAGCTAAATGTTCCTAAATTAGTTTCGAAAATGCATGTTCGCCGCTCGGTTGTGTATCTCTACAGGGTGCCCACGGTGGGCCGGCCCACCCTAGGATTTTGGGTCGTCCCAGGCCCAGATCCCCCTCTGTTCTGTTGCGCGCTTCTGATCTCTACTCGCCCCCAGCCGCCTGCCTCGCCGGTGACTTGCCATCCCCGGATGGCATGACTCTAGGAGGAGACGCCGGACTAACAGGAGGTCAGGAGCCGCTCGCCCAACAACGTCACCGCTGCCCGGGCGCGCCGCCATGCCTACCTTCCCAGTCTGTTCAGGGCTCAGGCGTGCAGCACCCACCAAGCCAACCAGATTTATCCTGAGATACATCCTCAACACTCAGCAGCCACTCCTCATCACCCATTTTCTAATTGATTCATTACTCATTCGGCAGGACTGTCATTAGGGTTTGTTGTGTGCTCGGTGCTACCTACACTTAATGGTTCAGATGTATTTCGGTAATCTTTAGTATCTCTAAAGTTCGTAGGATTTTCAAAATTCCGGCCCTCGGAACAGACACTAGTAATTTTGGATTGTTGGTAATAGTGACATTGACCCAGATTACTACTGCAAGCCAGGTTTGTTGACAATTTTACTTGTCTTTCTTACTCATTCGATATAATATCCAATTATTCACGTCGATTAGTTGCAAACAATAAGTGCTAGACAAACTTCTTCATTTAGATTTTGGACGGTCTCTTACTGCAGTTACAATTCTGCATACTTGTCCTAGTAAGCTCACAAGTAAATGATTGACTCACTACATCTATGCTTGCCTTGTCATATTTGTTGTCAATATTCTTATAGGGTGGACCACCCTGTTTCTAAATACTGAAACCGTAGACATGAGTGAATAGTATTTCTCTATGTGATCTCTTCCATCATGTGTGGGCAACGAACACTGCATTGTATAGAAAGAAAGTGCCATTTCCAGCTTTTACATAGGGTTCGATCTTTTACATGAAATACAATCTGCCTACTTGCTTTGTGTTGCACTACCAACACTCCACCTTTGAAGCTAAAAATTATGCCACTCATAATTTCTTAGTTTATTTATTCAAATATGAATTTCATATGATTCTATTGTTCCTACTTCGGTTTTGAAATGTGTGTCTGCCTGTTATAGAGCCATAAGGGGTTTGTATTTCTGTTTGTGGTCTGGTCAGCATGGTTGGGGTGAACATTGCATATGCAGGGGTTTATAGGGAGACACTCTTTGAGTTGAATCCGCAATGCATTCCATAGATAATCTGACTACTTTTTATGTTCTCATGAATCTTAGATTCTGAACAACATCATAATGATTATGAGCTTGCACGCATGAAAAGAATAAAGCAGAACAATGCCATGGCTGTCAAACTTGGCATTAAGGGACTGAAATCAAGTCTGGATGCAATGCAATGCGAACACTCTCCACCTACAGGTTCATGCTCAGAATATGATCCTAACAGTGATTTTGAGCTAGAGGGAGACCTAAGTCAATGTAGCTCCCTAGTGGAGGAGTCAGAGGAAGATGCCCTATCTTATTCACCCATCAAGGTGCTTGCTCTAACTTTCCAAGGTTACATTGGTCGCACATATCTTGCAACTGATGCTTTGCATTGCTTCTACTTTTTTGAACTGCCATTAGCTTAGTTTACACATCATGTATGTGAATACGCCCTGCCTATCCATTTTCAGTACATATTCCATCTGTCATCATACCATATTTATCCATTCAAATGTTGTTCTTGTGTATCAGACATTCAAAAGGAAGAGGGCAATTGCTGATCGTGGAGGAGCACAAGCAAAGTATTTGGAAAAGGTAGTGGCACCTGATAGATCAAATAGCCCATTAGGTGTAGTTGCAATATCACCTAGCCCACAAAACACCCCAACTCTAGCAGACTCTAGCCCTACTAGACTGGTCATTTATGATGCCCCAACTCAGCAGACCCCAACTGCAGCAAACAGTATGATTATGCCAGTTGACATAGCACCAGCTCTACAATGCAAAACCCCCATTCCAGCAAAGAGTACACCAAATCCAATTGCCAAATCCCTTTTCGAACCAGAGAGAGACCCAATTGCAGCAAATAGGACCCCTGTTCCATTTCTTCCCAACTTAGAAGATGAAGCTTATGTTGTTGTCAGGAACTTTGTGCGCATCTTTCCTTCATGGAAAGATTATACCGCAGACATAGAACAATTTCCAGTCTTCCTCCGCAACTTACGCGTAAGTAATGTACTAATGTTATTCATGGTCATTACTGCATATGTTTCTGCTGACAGAAGACACAAGATTTCATTCTTTTAAATAGGCGAGGAGGAAACTGGATTGTGAAGACGAGCAAGGGTTGGTTGCGCTTTTCAAGCACTCGTTGATGAAGTATCGTTCCTACCTAAGGCGAGCGCACTTCAATGGCAAGCCTTTGAATGAAATTTTTGTAAAGTCTCTGGTGCTACATTTATCCGACGGTGACTGGAATAATCTTGTTACACATTGGTCTCGACTGCAGCGTAAGGTACTGTCTATGATATCACATCACAATTTGAACTACATTTCTGCATTTGCCTTAATGTCTCACTTGTAGGAAAACTGTTAGCAGAAGAACATTCGTTCTCAAGGGACCACAGAATCTCGCAACTATACTGCACACTGCATTGCTCTTGTGAGTACCTCTTGCCCTGTATGACCATACTTACTTCCGTAGCTGTTTGATTATGTAGCATCACTGCACATGTTATCCTCGTAATCGTTCATTTGGTGGACATTATAAGATCCGTATGGACTCTTACATAAATTTAGAATCAACCCAATGCTTTTAAAGAGGTTTAGCTCTGCGGTCCTGTTGTAAGGACTGAATGTGGTCTATCAATGTACTTACATTAACAGCTACTCCCTCCGTCCCATAATATAAGAACATTTTGTATAGTACACCAGTGTTCAAAAACACTCTTGTATTATGGGAAGAGGGATTGGTTCATTGTGTAGCATTCTGCATCTTATCTCCCTCGCCCACCATTTACTAAAAAAGATCAGATCTATATTTTATATTACCAACAAGTAGAATACACAGACAATGCCAATGCAGAAGTGTAGCCCATTGCTCTTGTCAGTATATTTTGTCCTGTCACGCTTGTACTTCCAGGTATTGGTAGTTGATTATGTAGCATCAATCTGCATCTTATCTTCATTATCCTCTATCCCTTCCAGTATTATCATATCTATAATTACTCTCTACAAAATGTACAGTACAGGCAATGCTTATGAAGACGATTCTGTGCTGAAATTCTTGAATTATCCTTCCCTTCACATGGAGAAGGGCATTATAAAGCCGGTGTTAACTGTTAATGTAAGTCAGTCCTAAAGCCTTTATCCTCAACTGCTATTTAATTTGCTCATACTCCCTATCGTTTACTGCTGTTTGGTTTACTGTTTCTACCAAAATGCATGTTCGCAAGAACCATAAGTTCTAAGTTTTACTTGTAAAACCAAATTCCTTATTCATACCATGCACATTACTTAATACTACCTATATGTATGCTTGTTTTTGTGGATCTATAATCCAGTGTGTGGAGAAGCAGCCCACGTTTGCACCTTGTCATCTCCTGTTTTATCTTATTGATGTGGCTGATGATATGAACAACATGCCATGCACATTAACCAAAATAGATACAATGATTTTCTTTGCCCTTCATCTATGCTTGTTATGTTGACATGGTAATCCAGTAGTGTGGTGAAGCTCTCCGCATTATGAACAATGCCAAATTATGCTATTGATATTTTGAACTTACTCTTTATTTTGTAATTTGAAATTGGATGGAATTGACAACACAGTTATCATCTTTATTCATACACGTGCAAAACCTATCATCTCTCTGCTTTGTTTTAGGGTGATATGCCTGATGGCATGCACAAGTCTGCTAAAGGCTGTGAGACAAACCCAACATATATTGCAGCAAAGAAGGCAAAACATCTTGAAGATAGCGAGACAACCCCAAAGTCTTGTCTTGATGCAGTGTTCAAGTTACTTGAGACTAGCAGTCAGACAAGCTCACAGAATTCGTTGTCTGAATCAGCTCGACTTCTTCAGTCCCAAGTTCTTGCAGAAAGGCATTCTGCAACTCAACTTTGACTTGAAGTCCTATCTCTAAGAAAGATTGCGGAGAACACCAATGAGAACCTCATCGCTAAACAGCTACACCTGGAAGCTATGACCGACATGCTAGGCCGGTCTCACAGCCTTGCTCAGCAGCTTGAGCAGCAGTTCCCCCGCAAGGCTAACCTTTCTTGAACTGTCTTGGAAATGGTCTCGGTTTAGTATTATTTTGTTACGCTGCAATGGTGCCCAGTTTTTGTAATCTGCTTCTTTGTTGCACTTTACGATCACTTGTGGCGAACTTCAATTCCCAATGGATGTAATATACCTTAAATCCTTTATTGTATAGTGTAGGTTTATTCTTAGTTACTATGCTGTAATTTCTTTATTGTATAGAGTAGGTTTGTTCTTTCCTACTAGTTACTGCCATCATTCTCTATTTGAAAAAAAATCAGATGTAGTCAACCGGACCGAAACATTCAACTCTAATGGGCCTGGTTTTTAGCGGGCCACAATTGGGCCGTCTTGCGTCTTTCTTGGGCCTGAATGATTGGGACCTTCACACATTGTGTCAGGCCCACAACTTACACCGGCCTATATTTTAGTTGGGCCTTTTATCGACCCAGCGCTTAGTTTGGCCCAGGTAGCGTTGGGCCATTAACAGGCTGAATATTGTACTGGCCTGTTACGGCCCAGATGAAACCACGGGCCTTTAGTAGGCCAAAATGGATGTTGGGCCTCAATTTTCACTAGTCGTCGACGGACCTTCAATAGGCTGAAATGTAGACCGGGACTTTTTGGGCCCAGTTAGCTCACGGGCCGTTACCAGGCCGAAACATATCTCGGGCCTTAGTTGGCCCACTGATATCATGGGCCTTTAAGAGGCCGAAAGCTTAGTACAGGCATCAATGGGCCGAATTACGCGACAGGCCTTTAACAGGCCCAAAGTCATGTTGGGCTTAACTGATGCCACCTTTAGCACGGGTCATTAGTGGGCCCGATGTCCTGTCGGACCATATATGGCCCATGGGCAGCACGGGCCATTCCGAGGCCGAAAGTCACACCGGGCTGAAATGGGCCCATGTCTACATCGGGCCTCTAACAGGCCGAAAGTCACTGGGTTGTAGTTGGGCCTAAATATTTAGCGAACAATTAACGGGCCAGATCTGGCTGCGGGCCGTAAATGGGCCCAAATATTGGGCGAACAATTAATGGGCCAGATCTGGCTTCGGGCCGTAAATGGGCCCAAATATTGGGTGAACAATTACCGGGCCAGATCTGGCTTCGGGCCGTAAATGGGATTTTATTAAGGAGGTCGTTATTGGGCTGACCCACTAGTACCTGATTAAGTACTATGTGCCTTTGACTAGACCGGCCTTTTTAACCTATATGGGCCTCTGTTGGGCTCAACCACGTGTCGACGTATCATAGGCATGTCTCCTCCAATGGACGGGCGACATCTGGCCCACTAACGAGCTGACAGGTTTTCCCTCCGACCAATCAGAATTTTACACGTGGAAATTTCCCATTGGTCCGGGCTGTTAACGGGTTATCGGATCCAAAACCCGACCTGATAGCTTAACGGCGTTCCATCATGGTGGATGCCACATGTCGGCCACCCTTGACGAAAGCACTTATGTGACATGAGATTTATCGTCATGGAAGTGGACACTTCCGTGATGATAATTTTGGTAATGTCATGGAACACTTCTACGACAGCACAGATATGACTATCTTGATTCTGTCATAAAATCGTCATGGATGTACATGCATGACAAAAAACGCGACCTACTGTGACAAACACGTATCATCATGGAAGTGTATTTTATTTTGTAGTGATTTTGTGGGGATTTTCGAAATTAGGACGAAATCAACAAAATTAGGATAGAAAACAAAGAGGGAGGGATCCAAAATCATGATCAATGTGGCTCTGATACCAAGATGATGTAGGGTAGAACCCTAGATGCTCGATCTTTCACGGTTGGAGCGGATCCCATAGAGAACACGAAGAACACGAGGGGAAACATGAGAGGAATCACTCAAGACAACAAGATTCGATTACACATGTGCTAGATCCTCGAAACACAAATAGATACACGATCCACGATCAACAAAGGACGATACAAGTAGCAAGTTCTTCTCCGTGAGGAGGTCTTGAGGGGTCTTCCCATGAGGGTTCTTGAATCCAGTTGGGGGATCTTCTCCGTAGAGGTCGCGAACTCCAATGGAAAAGGGATCAAGTGGAGAGCAAAGCTCTATCTCAAATGAGCTACTGATTTGCTAAACCTAATAAGAGTAAGGAGGAGGAGTATATATAGTCTAGGTTTATGAAAGGGTACATGGGCTTCATCCCAACACGCTGTCAACACACAGGCATTGGAAGCCTGACACTTACCGGTCGTTCGGTGTCTCGAAGGGGCTCGGACATCTGGTACTTGTCGGAAGTCCGACATTTTGGCTCTTATCAGGCGGTGTCGGATGTCTAAGGTGTCGGTCGTCCAGTGGCCACCATACTTCCGATGTTTTGGTCCTGGACTAGTGGCCTCGGTTGTCCGGCGGGGCTCTCTCGTCCAGGTGTTAGGAGGTGTCTCTCATCCGAGGCACGTCGGACGTTCGGCCGCTGTAGCATTCACTGGATGGGGTTGGTGTCGGTGTCAAAACCAGCGGATCTTGGGTAGGGGATCCCAAACTGTGCGTCTATGCGGATGGTAACAGGAGACAAGGGACACGATGTTTTTACCCAGGTTCGGGCCCTCTCGATGGAGGTAAAACCCTACTTGAGGGAGTCCTGGACTAGGGGGTGTCCGGATAGCCGAACTATCATCTTTGGCCGGACTCCAAGACTATGAAGATACAAGATTGAAGACTCCGTCCCGTGTCCGGATGGGACTTTCCTTGGCGTGGAAGGCAAGCTTGGCGATACGGATATGTAGATCTCCTACCATTGTAACCGACTCTGTGTAACCCTAGCCCTCTCTGGTGTCTATATAAACCGGAGGGTTTTAGTCCATAGGACGAACAACAATCATACCATAGGCTACCTTCTAGGGTTTAGCCTCCTTGATCTCGTGGTAGATCTACTCTTGTACTACCCATATCATCAATATTAATCAACCAGGAATAGGGTTTTACCTCCACCGAGAGGGCCCAAACCTAGGTAAAAACATCGTGTCCCTTGTCTCCTGTTACCATCCTCCTAGACGCACAGTTCGGGACCCCCTACCCGAGATTCGCCGGTTTTGACACCGACATTGGTGCTTTCATTGAGAGTTCCTCTGTGTCGTCACCTATAGGCCCGATGGCTCCTTCGATCATCAAAAACAACACGGTCCAGGGTGAGACTTTTCTCCCCGGATAGATCTTCATATTCGGCGGCTTTGCACTGCGGGCCAATTCACTTGGCCATCTGGAGCAGATCGAAAGCTACGCCCCTGACCATCAGGTCGGATTTGGAAGTTTGAACTATACGGCTGACATCCGCGGAGACTTGATCTTCGACGGATTCGAGCCACAGCCGAGCGCGCCGCACTGTCACGATGGGCATGATCTAGCTCCGCTGCCGGATAGTGCCCTGGAGGCCGCACAAGAGTCCGCTCTGACTCTTAGCTCGGAGCCGACTGCGTCGATCGAGGATGGGTGGATGGACACCGCCTTGGGGGCTGCTACCTCTACGGCGATAGAGCCGAATAACAACTCTGTCCCTTGTGAAGCTCATGACTCCAAGGTGCCGGACTCCTCTCCGGACCCCGAACCTTCCGCGCCCTTGCCAATCGAATCCGATTGGGCGCCGATCATGGAGTTCACCGCTGCGGACATCTTTCAGCACTCGCCTTTTGGCGACATCCTAAATTTGCTAAAGTGTCTCTCTTTATCAGGAGAGCCCTGCCCGGATTATGGTCAGGACGGTTGGGATGAGGACGACGAAGAAATTCAAAGCCCACCCACCACCCACTTCGTAGCCACTGTCGATGACTTAACCGACATGCTAGACTTTGACTCCGAAGACATCGACGGTATGGACGATGATGCCGGAGACGACCAAGAACCAGCGCTTACAGGGCACTGGAAGGCCACCTCAACTCACGATGTATATATGGTGGATACACCTAAAGGAAGCGATAACAAGGAACAACGGGACACTGCGAAGGATAATTCCCTCGAAAAACAGTCAAAACAGTGACGTAAGTGCCGCCCAAAGTCCCGCCTCGACAACGACAGCACCCATACAGACCCAGCCATAGAGCAGGACGAACCGGTGGACGACGAACATGCCCTCGAGCAACCATCCGAATAGGATAACTTGGATAAGCAACCCGTCCCCGGCGAAGATAACAGTCCGGACGATCTCACACCGAACAAGTTTTTGGAGCAGAAGAACCTCCACAAAAGGCTCGTCGCCACTGCGCGTAGCCTGAAAAAGCGGACGCGGAAGCTCAAAACAGCGGAAGATGCACTCAGAATCAGATGGAGCAAAGTACTCAACACCGCAGACAAATACGGCGATAGTCGCCAAACAAAGAGCTACCCGAAGCGCAAACAACTGCCCGAATTCGATGAGGAGGCCTTAGAGCCCCCGCAACCAAAGAACAAAGAGGTCGCCCGGTCGGATGGACGACCACATGACAAGCATAGAGCGGCAAGCGGCGCCGCACACAATCCGGCACGCGAACCGCATAAGGATTCACATCAAAAGGGTGGCCCGGTTAGGTCCATCTACGGGCCAAGAAAACAAGCTCTTTTAAGCAATGCAACACGCCAAATATCCGAACATCACGGCACACCCCCTATGTTTCACCGATGAGGTGCTGGATCATGAATTCCCAGCGGGATTTAAACCCGTAAACATAGAGGCATACGACGGAACAACAGACCCAGGAGTCTGGATAGAGGATTACATCCTCCACATACACATGGCTAGAGGAGACGATCTCCATGCCATAAAATACCTACCCCTCAAGCTCAAAGGGCCAGCACGGCACTGGCTTAAAAGCCTCCCTGAAAATACCATTGGAAGTTGGGAAGAGCTCGAGGATGCTTTTCGAGCAAATTTTCAAGGGACTTATGTCCGCCCTCCGGATGTAGACGATTTAAGTCACAAAACTCAACAATCCGGAGAGTCAGCCCGCAAATTCTGGAACAGGTTCCTCACCAAAAAGAACCAAATAGTCGACTGTCCAGACGCCGAAGCCTTAGCAGCTTTCAAACACAATGTCCGAGACGAATGGCTCGCCAGGCACCTTGGCCAGGAAAAGCCAAGAACAATGGCCGCACTAACAAGCCTCATGACCCGCTTTTGCACGGGAGAGGATAGCTGGCTGGCAAGATGCAGCACCAGCGACCCAAGTACATCCGAGGTTAGGGATGGAAATGGGAAACCATGACGCAGCAAGGACCAGCGCCGGACTAAGGGAAATGGTCCAAAGAGCACGGCAGTCAACGCCGGATTCAAAAGCTCTCGGCAGAACAACAAGAAACTGCCTCTCAAGGACAACAATGACAAGCTATCCAGCCTAAACAAAATCTTGGACAAGATATGCCAAATCCATAGTACCTCTGGGAAGCCTGCAAACCACACCCACAGAGATTGTTGGGTCTCCAAGCAGTCCGGCCAACTTAATGCCAAACACAAGGGGCTCGACACACCAAGTGAGGACGATGACGAACCCCACAAGCAGAGCACCGGAAAACAAAGGAATTTCCCACAAGAGGACAAAACAGTAAACTCACTTCAAGTGACAACAGGAAAAAAAATAGAGTGGCGCCCATTAAAGTACGCGCCGCACGGTCCACGCCAGTGGAGTCCCGACACTGGATGTCAAAACCAATCACTTTCGACCATCAGGATTACTCCGGAAGTATCCGGAATGCAGGATGGACTGCTCTGATATTAAATCCTATAATCGGCGGACTACAATTTACACAGGTCCTAATGGACGGCGGCAGTGATCTAACCCTGCTATATCAGGATACAATCCGCAGAATGGGGATAGACCCAACCAAAATACGCCATAGCAACACTTCCTTTAAAGGAGTGATGCCAGGCCCATATGCCCATTGTACGGGCTCCCTACTACTTGAAGTTATGTTCGGCTCATCCGACAACTTCCGTCGCGAAAAGTTAGTCTTCCACATCGCCCCATTTACATGTAGCTATCAAGCACTATTGGGATGCGAAGCTTTCGCCCGCTTTAACGCAATACCGCATTATGCATCTCTTACACTCAAAATGCCCGGTCCACGCGGCATCATCTCATTAAAGGGAAACTTTGAGTGTTCCTTGAATACGGAAGATAGTGAGACTGCCTTGACAGCCACACACTAATCCGGCTTTGCTGATCAAAGCACCTAAACAGGTCATTCAGATCCCGGACACGGTTAGGCGAGTCCGGCATAAATAAACAAGGGGCTTAATAGCCGCGTACCCCCTTACAAGGGGTTGCACGCATGTACAATAAGAGACAATAAGGCTCAATTTATTCATTTTATGAATCATACTCTGTTTATACATTTTTTGCACGATCCTTTTTTCCAACTAAGTTCTTCTCTTTTACAGATGAACACAGTGCTACACCCGTCCAGGATATGGCACAACGGAGACACAGGCGCAGACGTGCAGTAGGGACCCGTTACAAGGATTCTTTTCAGATTAAGACCCTGTGTAAACCTTTCTTATTATCTCTTGTTGATACACATCCCCCGGTTTCTTACTATAACCGAGGAGGAGGCTGGCATTTTCGCATCGGCCGTGTCAGAAATTTTTGCGCGTACCTGGACACTAGGGGCTTAGGGCAATGTTCTGCCCGTTTTCATAAAGACCGAATACCTTAGGGAGTGTTCGGCGTCTCGAGTTAGGCCTTATATGCATCAACTCTGAATCATGTCTTTGGTCAAATGTTGGGTTTGCCCGGCTCCTGTGTTTTGCTACCTTACGTTCCGTTTTATCGGCTAACGCGGCACCAGGAGAACAACTGAAATTGTGCCTCGGTTCGGCCTGGCGAGCACCTTAGTAGAGAAAGCCAAAAACTGACTGTCATGATATAGCGTGAGACTGGTCAACCACACGATGACCCATAGGAATGTTTAGAATTCCACCGCATTAATTAAGGACCATTTCCCAGTCAGGCACATACGCGCCCCGAATTCGGGAGAGCACGGTGCCCCTAGGGGCTATATAGTAGCCCCGCCATCGAACTCCTATGGCTAAGTGAAAGTGATAAAGCATTATAGTCCAGCTGCATAGTTTGCTACGCTATCACCTCCTTCACAGGACCAAGATGTTGGATAAAGTGTGAAAATGCGCTTTTTTGCAAACACCCCCGCACTATGTGCGTGGGGGCTGAAGCCAAGGACTGCCATCTTTCAGGTTATATACATATACATTAACGGCCGCACAGGAGGTACTGTACTACTTGAACGCACAAGTATAAAAAGCCCTTATATTCTATTGAAACATTGCTTCACAAATCATACATGTCATTTGAACATACTATCCTTCGAGCACTGCGTCTCTATTAAACGAGCGCCCTGAAGGACTTCCTCAAAGTAGTGCTCGGCAGGTACTCGACTTTGGTCCGAACCCTGGGATGCAACGTCAGTGGCCTTTATCTCTGCCCAGTATGTCTTGACACGGGCGAGAGCCATCTGCGCACCCTCTATGCATGCTGACCGCTTCATTGCACTAATATGCGGCACCGCACCAAGGAACTGCTGCACCAAGCCAAAATAACTCTTCGGCTCGGGCCTCTTTGGCCACAAATGAGTCACGACAGACTTCATGGCAAGTCCGGATAACCTATTCAGCTCCACCCATTCGGCCAAGCGATCGGTTAAGGGAAGTGGGCGCTCCGGATTATGGAACTGCGACCAAAAAACCTTTTCCACTTCGCGATCCCGTCGATCTCAGAAGTGTTCGGCCGCGTCCACGGCACTTGCCGCCAGGTCTAGATAAGCATCCTCCACACTCCACAACCGGTCCAGCTGAGCATATTTAGGATCCACGAATTTCCTCCGCAGCAGAAAGGGCTTTCCAGTCGTGATATCTCCGGCCTGACATAGCTCCTCCTTCATAGCTCTCATCGTAGAGCGAGCATCCTTGGCCTCGGTAGTGGCCTTCTTCAGGTCCTCTTGCACCACTCGATCTTCTTTTTCAAGAAGCTGGCAGCGGTCGGCAGCATTCTTTAACTTCACGGCCATCTCGGCCATTTCCTCCCTACTTCGGCAGTGAGCAGCCTGTTCGGCTTTTAGCTCTTCGACCGCCTTCAAGGCAGCCGCATTACTTTTTCTGGCTTGCTCCTTGGCTCGGGCGAGCTCTGCCCGAAGGTCCTCCATAGCAGCGGCACCATCTGCATTAAGCATACATGTTGTAAGGCACGGGCGTCAAGCTCCCATACCAGGTGTCCGCGAAGAAGCCACATACCTTGTGACTCGTCAAGTCGCTTATTGACCAGCGTGATGTCCGCATCCGCAACGTCAAGTTGCCGCTTCAGTTCGGCAAATCCATCAGTCTGGCTGGCCACCGAACGCTCCGCCACCTATATAGGAAGGGCGACATCTTACAACTGAGATTATGATCCTCGGCACGATGTCACCTTTGACAACGTACCGAGTCTCAGGTGCTACTATCTATACAGGGCACATTCTATATGCAAAACTGTCAGAAGGTATATCATTTTTGCGTACCTCAAACCCCGTCAGTAAACTTCTAGCGGCTTCATGCAATCCGCTCTCAGCGGATGAAATCCTTTCAATCACCGTACCCATTAACATACGGTGATCTTCTGAGATAGACGCTCGCCCGAGCAGATCCTTCAGCTCCGCCGACCGTACACCAGTTGGTGATGAACCTTCCGGCCCCGCCGGACTCGGGGAAACCCTCCGTGACGACACCTCAGGGTCGTCCGCCCCGCCTGACGGTGCGGCAGATGGAGGCGTTTCACTCTCCATCATCTCCGGACGAAGATCCCCCGAAGATGAGCTCTGCTGAGAAGGGCTGAGATCCGAACTACAAGGTAAAACTTCGTTTATCTTTGGAAATAAAAACAGGGATGTTCCTTATTACAAAACTCCCCTTTCTACTTATGGCTCGCTAGAGGGCTGATTTCCTTGGAGAAATAGTGCGGCCGGGGCCTCTCCCGGCGCAGGACCCTCTGGTGAGGATTTCTTCCCCTGCTTTGAGGCCTTGGCCTCCGGATCTTCAGAAGTGGTCCTCTTCCCCCCTGGAGGGAGGGATTCTCGATCCCCCCTTTTTCTTGAGAGCCTCCTTAGTGGAGGTAGTAGCTTTAATGTTCCCCCCTTCGCCCTCTTCCAAAGGCGCAGCCTCCAGCATCTTGGTTAACACGGGATCCGGCGTGGTCTCAGGGAGGGGGGTCGGACACCTTATTAGTTTTGCTTTTGCTATCCACTCCTGTTCAAGGGACAGCTCTTTAAAGGGCGATTTTATGATAAATATACAGACAGCGTGTCCGGGCGCAGGACTACTTACTTGAGTATCCGGGCGATTGCAGCTCAGACCTGCGTCCTCGGTCAAGTCGGAACACATCTCTTGTGATCCGAAGAACAGTTTATACATCTCCACGGGCGTCGCACCCATGAGGTGTTGGAGAGCTCGCGGTCCCTCCGGATTGACTTCCCACAGGCGGAGGGAGCAACGTCTGCAGGGCAGAAGGCGCCGAATTAGCATGACCTGCGCCACTACAACCAGATTGATCTCCCTCTCTTGGAGGTCTCGAATATGGCCCTGCAATAGTGGTACGTCCTTGGATGGCCCCCAGTCAAGCCCCTTGTTGACCCATGACACCAGCCGTTGTGGATGGCCCGGGCAAAAGGCAGGTGGCGCCACCCATCTGGTGCCCCTGGGAGCGGTGATGTAGAACCTCTCCTGTTGCCACAAACCAAGCTCCTCTTGAAAAGAGCCCTCGGGCCATGGAGCGTCAACATTCTTGCTTATGACAGCCCCTCCGCACTCTACCAGCTTCCCCCTGATCATCTTCGGTTCCACTTTGAAGGTCTTGAGCCACAACCCGAAGTGAGGGGCAATGCGGAGGAAGGCTTCGCATACAACAATAAACGATGAGATGTGGAGGATAGACTCTGTTGGAAATATGCCCTAGAGGCAATAATAAATTAGTTATTATTATATTTCCTTGTTCATGATAATCGTTTATTATCCATGCTATAATTCTATTGATAGGAAACTCAGATACATGTGTGGGTACATAGACAACACCATGTCCCTAGTAAGCCTCTAGTTGACTAGCTCGTTGATCAATAGATGGTCACGGTTTCCTGACCATGGACATTGGATGTCGTTGATAACGGGATCACATCATTAGAGCATGATGTGATGGACAAGACCCAATCCTAAGCCTATCACAAAGATCATAGTTCGTATGCTAAAGCTTTTCTAATGTCAAGTATCATTTCCTTAGACCATGAGATTGTGCAACTCCCGGATACCGTAGGAATGCTTTGGATGTACCAAACGTCACAACGTAACTGGGTGGCTATAAAGGTGCACTACAGGTATCTCCGAAAGTGTCTGTTGGGTTGGCACGAATCGAGACTGGGATTTGTCACTCCGTGTGACGGAGAGGTATCTCTGGGCCCACTCGGTAGGACATCATCATAATGTGCACAATGTGATCAAAGAGTTGATCGCGGGATGATGTGTTACGGAACGAGTAAAGAGACTTGCCGGTAACGAGATTGAACAAGGTATCGGTATACCGACGATCGAATCTCGGGCAAGTACAATACCGTTAGACAAAGGGAATTGTATACGGGATTGATTGAGTCCTTGACATCGTGGTTCATCCGATGAGATCATCGTGGAACATGTGGGAGCCAACATGGGTATCCAGATCCCGCTGTTGGTTATTGACCGGAGAACGTCTCGGTCATGTCTGCATGGTTCCCGAACCCGTAGGGTCTACACACTTAAGGTTCGATGACGCTAGGGTTATAAAGGAAGTTTGTATGTGGTTACCGAATGTTGTTCGGAGTCTCGGATGAGATCCCGGACGTCACGAGGAGTTCCCGAATGGTCCGGAGGTAAAGATTTATATATGGGAAGTCATGTTTTGGTCATCGGAAAAGTTTCGGGTTTTTTCGGTAACGTATCGGGACCACCGGGAGGGTCCCGGGGGTCCACCAAGTGGGGCCACCATCCCCAGAGGGCTGCATGGGCCAAGTGTGGGAGGGGGCCAGCCCCAGGTGGGCTGGTGCGCCCCCCACATGGCCCAAGGCGCAGGGAAGAGTGGGAGGGGGCAAACCCTAGGGCAGATGGGCCCTAAGGCCCACCCCAGGTGCACCTCCCCTCTCTTCCCTTCTGGCCGCCACCCAGATGGGATCTGGGGGCTGCTGCCACCCCTGGGGAGGGAACCCTAGAGGGGGCGCAGCCCCCTCCCCTCCCCCTATATATAGTTGAGGTCTAGGGGCTGCCCAACACATGAGTTTCTCTCCCTCTTGGCGCAGCCCTACCTCTCTTTCTCCTCATATCTCGCGGTGCTTGGCGAAGCCCTGCGGGATTGCCATGCTCCTCCATAACCACCATGCCGTTGTGTTGCTGCTGGATGGAGTCTTCCTCAACCTCTCCCTCTCACCTTGCTGGATCAAGGCATGGGAGACGTCACCGGGCTGTACGTGTGTTGAACGCGGAGGTGCCATCCGTTCAGCACTAGGATCTCCGGTGATTTGGATCACGACGAGTACAACTCCTTCAACCCCATTCTCTTGAATGCTTCCGCTTAGCGATCTACAAGGGTATGTAGATGCACTCTCCTTCCCTCGTTGCTGGTTTCTCCATAGATAGATCTTGGTGACACGTAGGAAAATTTTGAATTTGTGCTACGTTCCCCAACAGTGGCATCATGAGCTATGTCTATTGCGTAGATTCTTTGCACGAGTATAACACAAAGTAGTTGTGGGCGTTGATTTTGTTCAATATGCTTACTGTTACTTGTCCAATTTTGTTTCGACGGTATTGTGGGATGAAGCGGCCCGGACCGACCTTACACGTACACTTACGTGAGACAGGTTCCACCGACTAACATGCACTTGGTGCATAAGGTGGCTAGCGGGTGCCAGTCTCTCCCACTTTAGTCGGAACGGATTCGATGAAAAGGGTCCTTATGAAGGGTAAATAGCAATTGGCATATCACGTTGTGGCTTTTGCGTAGGTAAGAAACGTTCTTGCTAGAAACCCATAGCAGCCACGTAAAACATGCAAACAACAATTAGAGGACGTCTAACTTGTTTTTGCAGGGTATGCTATGTGATGTGATATGGCCAAGAAGAATGTGATGAATGATATGTGATGTATGAGATTGATCATGTTCTTGTAATAGGAATCACGACTTGCATGTCGATGAGTATGACAACCGGCAGGAGCCATAGGAGTTGTCTTAATTTATTGTATGACCTGCGTGTCATTGAACAACGCCATGTAATTACTTTACTTTATTGCTAACCGGTAGCCATAGTAGTAGAAGTAATAGTTGGCGAGACAACTTCATGAAGACACGATGATGGAGATCATGATGATGGAGATCATGGTGTCATGCCGGTGACGACGATGATCATGGAGCCCCGAAGATGGAGATCAAAAGGAGCAATGTGATATCGGCCATATCATGTCACTATTTGATTGCATGTGATGTTTATCATGTTTATACATCTTATTTGCTTAGAACGACGGTAGTAAATAAGATGATCCCTCATTAAACTTTCAAGAAAGTGTTCCCCCTAACTGTGCACCGTTGCGAAAGTTCGTCGTTTCGAAGCACCACGTGATGATCGGGTGTGATAGATTCTTACGTTCACATACAACGGGTGTAAGCCAGATTTACACATGCGAAACACTTAGGTTAACTTGACGAGCCTAGCATGTACATACATGGCCTCGGAACACAAGAGACCGAAAGGTCGAGCATGATTCGTATGGATGATACGATCAACATGAAGATGTTCACCGATGATGACTAGTCCGTCTCACGTGATGATCGGACACGGCCTAGTTGACTCGGATCATGTAATCACTTAGATGACTAGAGGGATGTCTATCTGAGTGGGAGTTCATAAGATGAACTTAATTATCCTGAACATAGTCAAAAGACCCTTTGCAAATTATGTCATAGCTCGCGCTTTAGTTCTACTGTTTTAGATATGTTCCTAGAGAAAATATAGTTGAAAGTTGATAGTAGCGATTGTGCGATCAGTAGAAAGCTTATGTCCTTAATGCACCGCTCAGTGTGCAGAACCCCAAACGTCGTCTGTGGATGTTGCGAACATCGGACATACACGTTTTGATAACTACGTGATAGTTCAGTTAAATGGTTTAGAGTAGAGGCACCAAAGACGTTTTCGAAACATCGCGGAACATATGAGATGTTTCGAGGGCTGAAATTGGGATTTCAGGCTCATGCCCACGTCAAGAGGTATAAGACCTCCGATGATTTTCTTAGCCGGCAAACTAAGGGAGAAAAGCTCAATCGTTGATCTTGTGCTCAGATTGTGTGAGTGCAACAATCACTTGAATCGAGTGGGAGTTGATCTTCCAGATGAGATAGTGATGTTTCTCCAAAGTCATTGCCACCAAGCTGCTAGAGCTTCGTGATGAACTATAACATATCAGGGATAGATATGATGATCCTTGAGGTATTCGTGATGTTTAACACCGCGAAAGTAGAAATCAAGAAGGAGCATCAATTGTTGATGGTTGGTGAAACCACTAGTTTCAAGAAGGGCAAGGGCAAGAAGGGATACTTCATGAAACGGCAAATCAGCTGCTGCTCTAGTGAAGAAACCCAAGGTTGAACCCAAACCCGAGACTAAGTGCTTCTGTAATAAGGGGAACAGCCACTAGAGCAGCATTACCCTAGATACTTGGTAGATGAGAAGGCTGGCAAGGTCGATAGAAGTATATTGGATTTACATTATGTTAATGTGTACTTTACTAGTACTCCTAGTAGCACCAGGGTATTAGATACCGGTTCGGTTGCTAAGTGTTAGTAACTCGAAATAAAAGGCTACAGAATAAACGGAGACTAGCTAAAGGTGAGCTGACTATATGTGTTGGAAGTGTTTCCAAGTTTGATGTGATCAAACATCGCACGCTCCCTCTACCATCAAGATTAGTATTAAACCTGAATAATTGTCATTTGGTGTTTGCGTTGAGCATAGACATGATTGGATTATGTCTATCGCAATACGGTTATTCATTTAAGGAGAATAATGGTTACTCTATTTATTTGAATAATACCTTCAATGGTCTTGCACCTAAAGGAATGGTTTATTGAATATCGAACGTAGTGATGCACATTTTCATGCCAACAGATATAAGATAGTAATGATAGTACCACTTACTTGTGGCACTGCCATGTAAGTCATATTGGTATAAAACGCATGAAGAAGCTCCATGTTGATGGATCTTTGGACTCACTCGTTTTTGAAAAATTTGAGACATGCAAACCATGTCTATTGGTATGTACGCATGAAGAAACTCCATGCAGATGGATCGTTTTGGACTCACTTGATTTTGAATCACTTGAGACATGCAAATCATACCACATGGGCAAGATGACTGAAAGCCTCGTTTTCAGTAAAATGGAACAAGAAAGCAACTTGTTGGAAGTAATACATTTTGATGTGTGCAGTCCAATAAGTGCTAAGGCACGCAGTGGATATCGTTATGTTCTTACTTCACGGATGATTTGAGTAGATACTGAGTATATTTACTTGATGAAACACAAGTCTGAATTATTGAATGGTTCAAGTAATTTCAGAGTGAAGTTGAAGATCATCATGACAAGAGGATAAAATGTCTATGATATGATCATAGAGATGAGTATCTGAGTTACGAGTTTTGGCACGCAATTAAGACATTGTGGAAATTGTTTCACAATTAATATCGCCTGGAACACCATAGTGTGATGGTGTGTCCGAACATCATAGTTGCACCCTATTGGATATGGTGCGTACCATGATGTCTCTTATCGAATTACCACTATCATTCATGGGTTAGGCATTAGAGACAAGCGCATTCACTTTAAAATAGGGCACCACGTAATTCCGTTGAGACGACACCATTTGAACTATGGTTTGGAGAAACCTAAGTTGTCGTTTCTTAAAAGTTTGGGGCTGCGACGCTTATGTGAAAAAGTTTCAGGTTGATAAACTCGAACCCAAAGCGGATAAAATGCATCTTCATAGGACACCCAAAACAGTTGGCATACCTCCTAATTCAGATCCGAAAGCAATAGGGATTGTTTCTTGAATCGGGTCCTTCCTCGAGGAAAAGTTTGTCTCGAAAAGTTGAGTGGGAGGATGGTGAGGACTTGATATGGTTACTGAACCGTCACTACAACTAGTGTGTAGCAGGGCACGGGAAGTTGTTCCTGTGGCACCTACACCAATTGAAGTGGAAGCTGATGATAGTGATCATGAAGCCTCGGATCAAGTCACTACCGTACCTTGTAGGGTGACAAGGATGCGTACTATTTTAGAGTGGTACAGTAATCCTGTCTTGAAGGTCATATTGCTAGACAACAATGAACCTACGAGCTATGGAGAAGCGATGGTGGGCCCAAATTCCGACAAATGGTTAGAAGCCATGAAATCCGAGATAGGATCCATGTATCAGAACAAAGCATGGACTTTGGTGGACTTGCCCGTTGATCGGAAAGCCATTGAGATAAATGGATCTTAAAGAAGAAGACGGACGTGGACGGTAATGTCACCGCCTATGAAGCTCGACTTGTGGCGAAGAGTTTTTCACAAGTTCAAGGAGTTGACTATGATGAGATTTTCTCACCGTAGCGATGCTTAAGTCCGTCGGAATCATGTTAGCATTAGCTGCATTTATGAAATTTGGCAGATGGATGTCAAAGCGAGTTTCCTTACCAGTTTTCGTAAGGAAAGGTTGTATGTGATACAATCAGAAAGGTTTTGTCGATCCTAAGGATGCTAAAAGGTATGCTAGCTCCAACGATCCTTCCATGGACTGGAGTAAGCATCTCGGAGTTGGAATATGCACTTTGATAAGATGATCAAAGATTTTGGGTTTATACAAAGTTTATGAGAAACTTGTATTTCCAAAGAAGTGAGTGGGAGCACTATAGAATTTCTGATGAGTATATGTTGTTGACATATTGTTGATCAAAAATGATGTAGAATTTCTGGAAAGCATATAAGGTTATTTGAAAAGTGTTTTTCAATTAGAAAACCTGGATTAAGCTGCTTGAACATTGAGCATCAAATCTATGAGGATAGATCAAAAATGCTTAATAATACTTTCAAATGAGCACATACCTTGACATGATCTTGAAGGTGTTCAAGATGGATCAGTCAAAGAAGGAGTTCTTGCCTGAGTTGTAAGGTACGAAGTTAAGACTTAAAGCTCGACCACGTCAGAAAAGAGACAAAGGACGAAGGTCATCCCCTATGCTTTAGACGTAGGCTCTATAGTATGCTATGCTAAGTACCGCACCTGATGTGTGCCTTGCTACATACCTGGCAAGAGGGTACAAACGTGATCAAGGAGTAGATCACCAGATAGCGGTCAAAATTATCCTTAGAGGAATAAGGATATGTTTCTCGGTTATGGAGGTGATAAAAAGTTCGACGTAAAGAGTTGCATCGATGCAAGCTTTAACACCTATCCGAATGGCTCTGAATAGCAAACCGGATACGTATAGTGGAGCAATCATTTGTAATAGCTCCAAGTGGAGCGTGGAAGCAGCATTTACAATATGACATAGACATTTGCGAAGTACATACGGATCTGAATGTTGCAGACCCGTTGACTAAAACTTCTCTCACAAGCAAAACATGATCAAACCCCAGAAGTCATTGAGTCTTAATCACATAATGATGTGAACTAGTTCAATGACACTAGTAAACTCTGTGAGTGTTAATCACATGGCGATGTGAACTGGATTATTGACTCTAGTGCAAGTGGGAGACTGTTGGAAATATGCCCTAGAGGTAATAATAAATTAGTTATTATTATATTTCCTTGTTCATGATAATCGTTTATTATCCATGCTATAATTGTATTGATAGGAAACTCAGATACATGTGTGGGTACATAGACAACACCATGTCCCTAGTAAGCCTCTAGTTGACTAGCTCGTTGATCAATAGATGGTCACGGTTTCGTGACCATGGACAGTGGATGTCGTTGATAACGGGATCACATCATTAGAGAATGATGTGATGGACAAGACCCAATCCTAAGCCTAGCACAAAGATCGTAGTTTGTATGCTAAAGCTTTTCTAATGTCAAGTATCATTTCCTTAGACCATGAGATTGTGCAACTCCCGGATACCGTAGGAATGCTTTGGATGTACCAAACGTCACAACGTAACTGGGTGGCTATAAAGGTGCACTACAGGTATCTCCGAAAGTGTCTGTTGGGTTGGCACGAATCGAGACTGGGATTTGTCACTCCGTGTGACGGAGAGGTATCTCTGGGCCCACTCGGTAGGACATCATCATAATGTGCACAATGTGATCAAAGAGTTGATCGCGGGATGATGTGTTATGGAACGAGTAAAGAGACTTGCCGGTAACGAGATTGAACAAGGTATCGGTATACCGACGATCGAATCTCGGGCAAGTACAATACCGTTAGACAAAGGGAATTGTATACGGGATTGATTGAGTCCTTGACATCGTGGTTCATCCGATGAGATCAGCGTGGAACATGTGGGAGCCAAAATGGGTATCTAGATCCCGCTGTTGGTTATTGACCGGAGAACGTCTCGGTCATGTCTGCATGGTTCCCGAACCCGTAGGGTCTACACACTTAAGGTTCGATGACGCTAGGGTTATAAAGGAAGTTTGTATGTGGTTACCGAATGTTGTTCAGAGTCCCGGATGAGACCCTGGACGTCACGAGGAGTTTCGGAATGGTCCGTAGGTAAAGATTTATATATGGGAAGTCCTGTTTTGGTCACCGGAAAAGTTTCGGGTTTTTTCGGTAACGTATCGGGACCACCGGGAGGGTCCCGGGGGTCCACCAAGTGGGGCCACCATCCGGCTGAATGGGCCAAGTGTGGGAGGGGGACAGCCCCAGGTGGGCTGGTGTGCCCCCCCACAAGGCCCAAGGCGCAGGGAAGAGTGGGAGGGGGGCAAACCCTAGGGCAGATGGGCCCTAAGGCCCACCCCAGGTGTGCCTCCCCTCTCTCCCCTTCTGGCCGCCACCCAGATGGGATCTGGGGGCTGCCGCCACCCCTGGGGAGGGAACCCTAGAGGGGGCGCAGCCCCCTCCCCTCCCCCTATATATAGTTGAGGTCTAGGGGCTGCCCAACACATGAGTTTCTCTCCCTCTTGGCGCAGCCCTACCTCTCTTTCTCCTCATATCTCGCGGTGCTTGGCGAAGCCCTGCAGGATTGCCACGCTCCTCCATCACCACCACGCCGGTGTGCTGCTGCTGGATGGAGTCTTCCTCAACCTCTCCCTCTCACCTTGCTGGATCAAGGCATGGGAGACGTCACCGGGCTGTACGTGTGTTGAACGCGGAGGTGCCGTCCGTTCGGCACTAGGATCTCCGGTGATTTGGATCACGACGAGTACAACTCCTTCAACCCCGTTCTCTTGAACGCTTCCGCTTAGCGATCTACAAGGGTATGTAGACGCACTATCCTTCCCCTCGTTGCTGGTTTCTCCATAGATAGATCTTGGTGACACGTAAGAAAATTTTGAATTTGTGCTATGTTCCCCAACAGACTCTGGATCCAAATCAAGAAATTTCAGCCCATAATAAAACATGAGCCCCCTCACGAAGGGGTCCATCGGGAAGCCTAACCCCCGAAGGAAGTGAGACATGAACACCACACTCTCGGCAGGCTTGGGAGTGGGAGTAACTTGCCCTTGGGCAGGCAGCCTGTGCGCAATTTCGCCGGTCAGATACCGGGCGTCTCTTAGCTTTAGCACATCTTCCTCCATGACGGAGGAAGGCATCCACCGGCCTTGCAGGTCGGAGCCGGACATCCTTGGAGGTCTGAAGCGCCTGAATCTAGAGCTTTGGGTGTTGGAACTCGAGGCGAGGGGCGGATTCTATTGAGATTGAAAAAGAAGGAGCGGGCCTTGGTCTCGTTATAAAGAGGTTGGATACCAAGAGCCCCCCCCCCCCCGTGACCGTTCGGGACTCGCCTTCGATAGAGGAGGCGCGCCAACGGGCACGACTGGGTTACCCACGCCCGTATTGATGAGATTCCCGGAATAAGGGGGCACGATCTCCGCTTTGACAAGACGTGCCAAGGAAACCGCCTCGCTAAACGCGCTCAGGTGGGACAGTAAAAATTCCAGTAAAGGCTTGGCCGTGATGTGACGTCACGCCGCAAAATACGTCAGCAGATTAAATTTGTGTAAAGATTATTCTCTCTGCGGTGGTATGTGGAACTTATTTTGCAGAACAGGACACTATCCTAGTGTTCAAAATCTTCTATGAATTATTCGGAGAAGGAACCCGCCTTGCAATTCCGAAGACAATATGCGCGCCGGACTCGTCATCATTGAAGCCTGGTTCAGGGACTACTGAGGGAGTCCTGGACTAGGGGGTGTCCGGATAGCCAAACTATCATCTTTGGCCGGACTCCAAGACTATGAAGATACAAGATTGAACACTCCGTCCCGTGTCCGTATGGGACTTTCCTTGGCGTGGAAGGCAAGCTTGGCGATACCGATATGTAGATCTCCTACCATTGTAACCGACTCTGTGTAACCCTAGCCCTCTCCGGTGTCTATATAAACCGGAGGGTTTTAGTCCGTAGGACGAACAACAATCATACCATAGGCTACCTTCTAGGGTTTAGCCTCCTTGATCTCGTGGTAGATCTACTCTTGTACTACCCATATCATCAATATTAATCAAGCAGGAGTAGGGTTTTACCTCCACCGAGAGGGCCGAACCTGGGTAAAAACATCGTGTCCCTTGTCTCCTGTTACCATCCGCCTAGATGCACAGTTCGGGACCCCCTACCCGAGATCCACCGGTTTTGACACCGACACTACTCCTGCTTGATTAATATTGATGATATGGGTAGTACAAGGGTAGATCTACCACGAGATCAGAGAGGCTAAACCCTAGAAGCTAGCCTATGGTATGATTGTTTTTCGTCCTATGGACTAAAACCCTTCGGTTTATATAGGCACTGAAGAGGGTTAGGGTTACACAAAGTCGGTTACAATGGTAAGAGATCTACATATCTGTATCGCCAAGCTTGCCTTCCACGCCAAGGAAAGTCCCATCCGGACACGGGACGAAGTCTTCAATCTTGTATCTTCATAGTCCAGGAGTCCGGCCAAAGGTGATAGTTCGGCTATCCGGACACCCCCTAATCCAAGACTCCCTCAGTAGCCCCTGAACCAGGCTTCAATGACGACGAGTCCGGCGTGCATATTGTCTTCGGCATTGCAAGGCGGGTTCCTCCTCTGAATACTTCATAGAAGATTTTGAACACAAGGATTGTGTCTGGCTCTGCAAAATAAGTTCCACATACCACCGTAGAGAGAATAATATTCACACAAATTCAATTTGCTGACTTATTCCGTGGCGTGACATCACACCGCGGCCAAGCCTTTATTCGAATCGTCTTTACTGTCCCACCTTAGCGCATTTAGCGAGGCGGTTTCCTTGGCACGTCTTGTCGAAGCAGAGATCGTGTCCCCTAATTTCGGGATTCTCATCAATACGGGCGTGGGTAACCCCATCATGCCCGTTGGCACGCCCCCTCTATCAAGGGCGAGTCCCGAACGGTCACGGGGAAGGCTCTTGGTATTCAACCTCTTTATAAAGAGACCAAGGCTCCACTCCTTTCTTTCAATCTCAATCGAATCCACCCCTCACCTCGAGTTCCAACACCCAAAGCTCCAGATTCAGGCGCTTCGGACCTTCGATGATGTCCGGCTCCGACCTGCAAGGCCGGTGGATGCCTTCCTCCATTACGGAAGAAGATGTGCTAAAGTTAAGATATGCCAGGTATCTAACCGGCGAAATTTCGCATAGGCTGCCTGCCCAAGGGCAGGTTATTCCCACTCCCAAGCCTGGCGAAAGCGTAGTGTTCGCGTCTCACTTTCTTCAGGGGCTAGGCTTCCCGACGGACCCCTTCATGAGGGGGCTCATGTTTTATTATGGGTTGGAATTTCATGACTTGGATCCGAAGTCCATCCTCCACATCTCATCGTTCATTGTCGTATGCGAAGCCTTCCTCCGCATTACCCCTCACTTCGGATTGTGGCTCAAGACCTTCAAGGTGGAGCCGAAGATGATCAAGGGGCAGCAGGCAGAGTGCGGAGGGGTTGTTATAAGCAAGAATGTTGATGCTCCGTGGCCCGAGGGCTTTTTTCAAGAGGAGCTTGGCCTATGGCAACAAGAGTGGTTTTATATCACAGTTCCCAGGGGCACCAAATGGGTGGCGCCACCTGCCTTTCGCTCGGGTCCTCCACCGCGGCTGGCGTCATGGGTCAATAAAGGACTTGACTGGGGGCCGTCCAAGGACGTGCCCTTGTTGCAGGGCCACATTCGAGACCTCCTAGAGAGGGCGATCACTCTGGTCATAGTAGCGCAGGTCATGCTGATTCATCGCATCCTGCCCTGCAAACATCTCCCCCTCCGCCTGTGGGAATTTAACCCGGAGGGACCACGAGCTCTCCAACATTTTATGGGCGTGACGCCGGTGGAGATGTACAAGCTTCTCTTCGGATCACAAGCGATGTGTCCGGACTTTACCGGGGACGCATGTCTGAGCTGCAATCGCCTGGATACTCAAGTAAGTAGCCCTTTATCCGAACACACTATCCCGTATTTATTACGAACTTTGCCCTTTAAAAGAGTTATTCCTTGAACAGGAGTGGATAGCGAAAGCAAAGTTAATCAGGTGTCCGGCCCCCCTCCCTGAGACCATGCCGGATCCCGTGTTAACCAGGATGCTGGAGGTTGCGCCTTCGGAAGAGGGTGAAGGGGGGAACAAGGAAGCTACCGCCTCCGCGAAGGAGGCTGCCAGGAGAGGGGGGATCGAGAATCCCTCCATCCAAGGGAAGAAGAGGACCACCTCTGAAGACCCGGAGACCATCGTCTCAAAGCGGGGGAAGAAATCTTCGCCAGAGGGTCCTGCGTCGAGAGATGACTCGGCCGCATTATGCCCCCAAGGGGATCAGCCCTCTACCGAGCCGTAAGTAAAAGGGGAGTTTATTTTAAAATAAAGGATATCCCTGCCCTATTTCTGATGAAGATGACCGAAATTTTACCTTGTAGTTCGGATCTCAGCCCTTCTTAGCAGAGCTCATCTTCGAGGGATGTTCGTCCGAAGATGATAGAGAGCGAAACGCCTCCCCCTGCCGTACCGTCTTGCGAGGCGGGCGACCCTGAGGTGTCGTCGCGGAGGGTTTCTCCGAGTCCGGCGGGTCCGGAAGGCAGTTGTATGTCCCCTCAAAGCCCTCTGCGTCCGGCCTTCGACAAAGCCCATCGGACGAGTCCGGCACCACCTGGTGTACGGTCGGAGGAGCTGAAGGATCTGCTCGGGCGAGCGTCTATCTCAGAAGATCACCGTGCGTTAATGGGTATGGTGATTGAAAGGATCTCATCCACTGAGAGCGGATTGCACGAAGCCGTCAGAAGTTTACTGACAGGCTTTGAGGTACGCAAAATGATGTACCCTCTGACAGTTCCGCATATAACATGCGCCCTATGTACATAGTAGCCCCTGAGGCTCGGTGTGTTGTCAGAAATGACAGTGCGCCGAGGATCATAATCCCAGGTATAATGTGTCGCCCTTCCAATATAGGTGGCGGAGGGTCCGGTGGCTAGCCGGACTGATGAATTTGCCGAACTGAAGTGGCAGCTTGACGTGGCTGATGCCGACATCGTGCTTGTTAATAAGCGACTTGACGAGCCGCAAGGTATGCAATTTCTCCGTGGACACCCGGTAAGGGAGCTTGATGCCCGTGCCTTACAACATGTATGCTTGGTGCAAATGGTGCTGCTTCCATGGAGAACCTTCGGGCAGAGCTCGCCCGAGCCAATGAGCGGGCCAAAAAGAGTGATGTGGCTGCCTTAAAGGCGGCCGAAGAGCTAAAAGCCGAACAGGCTGCTCACTGCCAAAGCAAGAAGGAAATGGCCGAGATGGCCGTGAAGTTAAAGAATGTTGCCGACCGCTGCAAGCTTCTTGAAAAAGAAGATCGAGTGGTGCAAGAGGACCTGAAGAAGGCCACTACCGAGGCCAAGGATGCTCGCTCTGCGATGAGAGCTATGAAGGAGGAGCTGCGTTAGGCCGGAGATATCGCGGCTGGAAAGCCCTTTCTGCTGCGGAGGAAATTCGTGGATCCTAAATATGCTCAATTGGACCAGCTGTGGAGTGTGGAGTATGCTTATCTGGACCTGGCGGCAAGTGCGGCGGACGCGGACGAACACTTTCGAGATCAAAAGGATCAAAAAATGGAAAAGGTTTTTTGGTCGCAGTTCCATAATCCAGAGCGCCCACTTCCATTAACCGATCGCTCGGCCGAATGGGCGGAGCTGAATAGGTTATCCGGACTTGCCATGAAGGATGTCGTGAGTCTTTTGTGGCCGAAAAGGCCCGAGCCGAAGAGTTATTTTTGCTTGGTGTAGCAGTTCCTTGGTGCGGTACCGCATATCAATGAAGTGAGGAGGCCGGCATGCATAGAGGGTGCGCGGATGGCTCTTGCCCGTGTCAAGACATACTGGGCGGAGATGAAGGCCACTGATGTTGCATCCCAAGATTCGGACGGAAGCCGAGTACCTGTCGAGCACTATTTTCAGAAAGTTATGCAGGGCGCTCGTTTAATAGAGACGCAGTGCTCGAAGGATATTATGTTCGAATAACATGCATTATTTGTGAAACAATGTATTGATGAAATATAAGAGCTTTTTATACTTGTGCCTTTCAAGAATTAAAATACCTCCTGTGCGGCCACTAATGTATATCAGTATATGTATATATAACCTGAAAGATGGCAGTCTTTGGCTTCAGCGCCCACGCATAGAATGCGGGGGTGTTTGCAAAAGGCGCATTTTCACACTTGATCCAACGTCTTGGTCCTATAAAGGAGGTGGTAGCGCAGCAAACTAGGCAACCGGACTATAATGCTTTATCACTTTCACTTAGCCATAGGAGTTTGACAGTGGGGCTACAATATAGCCCCTAGGGGCACCGCGCTCACCCGAATTCGGGGCGCGTATGTGCCTGACCGGGAAACGGTCCTTCATCAATGCGGAGGAATCCTATAGATTCCGGCGGGTCATCGAGTGGTTGACCAGTCTCACGCTATATCATGACAGTCAGTTTTCGGCTTTCTCTACTGAGGTGCTCGCCTGGCCGAACCGGGGCACAATCGCAGTAGTTCTCCTGGTGCCGCCTTAGCCGATAGAGCGGAACGTAAGGCAGCAAAATACAGGAGCCGGGCAAGCCCAACATTTGACCAAAGACATGATTCGGAGCTAATGCATATAAGGCCTAACTTGAGACGCTTAACACTCCCTAAGGTATTCGGTCTTTATGAAAAGGGGCCGAACAACGCCCTTGGTAATAAGCCCCTGGTGTCCGGGTACGCGCAAAATTCTGACGTGGCCCATGCCAAAACGTCAGCCTCCTCCTTGGTTATAGCAAGAAACCAGGGGATGTGTATCAACAAGAGACAGTAAAAAAGGTTTATGCAGGGTCTTATTCTGAAAAGAATCCTAATCACGGGTCCCTACTGCACGTCTGCGCCTGTGTCTCCGTTGTGCCGTATCCTGGATGGGTGTAGCACGGTGTTCATCTGTAAAAGAGAGGAACTTAGTTGAAAAAGATCGTGCGAAAATGTATGTTAAAATAAACAAAGTACAATTCAAAGAATGAATAAAATTGAGCTTTATTGTCTCTTGTTGTACATGCGCGGAGCCCCTTGTGCAGGGGTATGTGGCTAGTAATCCCTTGTATGTTTACGCCAGACTCGTCTAACTGTGTCCGAGGTCTGAACGACCTATTTAGGTGCTTTGATTAGTGAAGCTGGTTTAGTGTGTGGCTGTCAAGGCAGTCACACAATCTTCTGCGCTCGAGGAACACTCGATATTTCCCTTTAAGGAGATGGTGCCTCGCGGACCGGGCATTTTAAGTGTAAGGGATGCAGAATGCGGTATTGCATTAAAGCGGACGAAAGCTTCGTGTCCCAGTAGTGCTTGGTAGCTACTTGTAAACGGGGCGAGGTGGAAGGTTAACTTTTCACGGCGGAAGTTGTCGGGTGACCCGAACACAACTTCTAGCAGTAGAGAGCCCGTACAATGGGCATATGAGCCTGGCATTACCCCTTGAAAGGAAGTGTTGCTATGGCGAATTTTGGTTGGGTCTATCCCCATTTTGCGGATTGTGTCCTGGTATAGCAGGTTTACATCACTGCCGCCGTCCATGAGGACTTGTGTAAATTGGAGTCCATTAATTATCGGATCTAATATCAAGGCAGTCCATCCTGCATTCCGGATACTTTTAGAGTAATCCTGATGGTCGAAGGTGATTGGTTTCAACAACCAATTGCGGGACTCCTCTGGGATAGGCCGTATGGCGCGTACCTCTATGGGCACCGCTCTATTTTTCCCTTTTGTCACGTGAAGTGAGTTTACTGTTTTGACTTCTTGTGGGAAATTCTTTTGTTTTCCGGTGCTCTGCTTGTGGGGTTCGTCATCGTCCTCGCTTGTTGTGTCGAGCCCCTTGTGTTCAGCGTTGAGTTTGCCGGACTACTTGAAGACCCAACAATCACTGTGGGTATGGTTTGCAGGCTTCCCAGGAGTACTATGGATTTCGCATATCTTGTCCAAGATTTTGTTTAAGTTAGATAGCTCGTCCCTGTTATCCTTAAGGGGCAGTTTTTTATGATTCTGCTGAGAGCTTTTGAATCCGGCATTGACTGTCATGCTCTTCGGGCTGTTTCCCTTGGTCTGGCACTGGTCCTTGCTGCGTCGCAGTTTCCCGTTTCCATCCCTGACTTCGGATGTACTTGGGCTGCTGGTACTGCATCTTGCCAGCCAGCTATCCTCTCCCGTGCAAAAGCGGGTCATGAGGCTTGTTAATGCGGCCATTGTTCTTGGCTTTTCTTGGCCGAGGTGTCTGGCGAGCCATTCGTCTCGGACGTTGTGTTTGAAAGCTGCTAAGGCCTCGGCGTCCGGACAGTCGACTATTTGGTTCTTTTTAGTAAGGAATCTGTTCCAGAATTTTCGGGCTGACTCTCCGGGTTGTTGAGTTATGTGACTTAAATCGTCTGCATCCGGAGGTCGGACATAGGTCCCTTGAAAACTTGCCCGAAAAGCATCCTCGAGCTCTTCCCAACTTCCAATGGTGTTTTCGGGGAGGCTTTTGAGCCAATGCCGGGCTGGCCCTTTGAGCTTGAGGGGTAAGTATTTTATGGCGTGGAGGTCATCTCCTCTAGCTATGTGTATGTGGAGGATGTAATCCTCAATCCAGACTCTAGGGTCTGTTGTTCCGTCGTATGCCTCTATGTTTACGGGCTTGAATCCCGCTGGAAACTCATCGGTGAAACATAGGGGGTGTGCGGCAACCCTATATTTAGGTGTACCGTAATATTCGAATACTTGATGTGTTGCATTGCTTACTAGAGCTTGCTTTCTTGGCCCGTAGATAGATCTAACTGGGCCATCTTTTTGCTGCGAATCCATGTGCGGATCACGTGCCGGCTTGTGTGCGGCGCCGTTTGCCGTTCTATGTTTGCCATGGGGTCGTCTATCCGACTTGGTGGTCTCCTTGTTTTTTGATTGCGGGGGCTCTACGGCCTCCTCATCAAATTCGGGAAGTAGTTTTCGCTTCGGGTAGCTCTTTGTTCGGCGACTATCGCAGTATTTGTTTGCGGTGTTGAGTACTTTGCTCCATCTAATTATGAGCGCATCTTCCACTGTTTTGAGCTTTCGCTTCTGCTTTTTCAGGCTACACGCAGTGGCGACGAGCCTTTTGTGGAGGTTCTTCTGCTCCAGCGACTTGTCCGGCGTGAGATCGTCCAGACTGATATCTTCGCCAGGGACGGATTGTTTATCCAGGTTGTCCTGTTCGGACGGTTGCACGATGACATGTTCGTCGTCCATCGGTTTGCCCTGCTCTATGGCTGGGTCTGTATGGCTGCTATCTTTGTCGAGGCGGGATTTTGAGCGGCGCTTACGTCGTTGTTTTGACTGCTTTTCGAGGGAATGATCCCTTGTGGCGTCCCGTTTTTCCTCGTCGTTGCTTCCTTTAGGTGTGTCCACCATGTATACATCGTGAGATGAGGTGGCTGTCCAGTGCCTTATAGGTGCTGGTTCATGCTTACCTCCTACATCGTCGTCCATATCATCGATGTCTTTGGAGTCGAAATCAAGCACGCCGTTTAAACTTTCGACAGTGGCTACGAAGTGGGTGGTGGGTGGGCTTTGAATTTCTTCATCGTCCACATCCCAACCTTGCTGACCATAATCCGGCCAGGGCTCTCCTGATAAAGAGAGAGACTTTAGTGAATTCAGGATGTCGCCAAAGGGCGAGTGCTGAAAGATGTCCGTGATGGTGAACTCCATGATCGGTGCCCAATCGGATTCGATCGGCAGGGGCGCGGAAGGTTCGGAGTCCAGAGAGGAGCCCGGCACCTTGGAGTCACGAGCTTCGCAAAGGACAGGGTTGGTGTTCGGCGCAATCGCCGTAGAGATCGCAGCCCCCGAGGCGGTGTCCAGCCACCCGTCCTCGATCGGCGCCGTCGGCTCTGAGCTAAAGGTCGAAGCGGACACTTGTGCGGCCTCCACGGCACTGTCCGGCGGCAGAGCTAGATCATGCCCATCGTGACAGTGCGGCACGCTTGGCCGTGGCTCGAACCCGTCAGAGATCAAGTCTCCGCGAACGTCAACCGTATAGTTCAAACTTCCAAATCTGACCTGATGGCCAGGGGCGTAGCTTTCAATCTGCTCCAGATGGCCAAGCGAATTGACCCGCAGTGCAAAGCCGCCGAATACGAAGATCTGTCCGGGGAGAAAAGTCTCACCCTGGACTGTGTCGTTGTTGATGATCGGAGGAGCCATCGAGGCTAAAGATGACAACATAGAGGAACTCTCAATGAAAGCACCAATGTCGGTGTCAAAATCGGCGGATCTCGGGTAGGGGGTCCTGAACTGTGCGTCTAGGCGGATGGTAACAGGAGACAAGGGACACGATCTTTTTACCCAGGTTCGGGCCCTCTCGATGGAGGTAAAACCCTACTCCTGCTTGATTAATATTGATGATATGGGTAGTACAAGGGTAGATCTACCACAAGATCAGAGAGGCTAAACCCTAGAAGCTAGCCTATGGTATGATTGTTTTTCGTCCTACAAACTAAAACCCTCTGGTTTATATAGGCACCGAAGAGGGTTAGGGTTACACAGAGTCGGTTACAATGGTAGGAGATCTACATATCCGTATCGCCAAGCTTGCCTTCCACGCCAAGGAAAGTCCCATCCAGACACGGGACGAAGTCTTCAATCTTGTGTCTTCATAGTACAGGAGTCCGGCCAAAGGTGATAGTTCGGCTATCCGGACACCCCCTAATCCAGGACTCCCTCAGTTGGCCTGGCAGGCTGATGCATCAGGCGACAGACGTCGGACACGTCTTCTCGCTCACTTGATGTCCTCGCCGCCTTGTCCGTTGGATGTAGCTGATCCGCAGCCTTCCTCCAAGCACCTGATTACACATAGGCTTTCTGCTTGAGGTAGTAGCCATGTCTCATGTGTAGGAAGTGGTAGTTCGGAGAGGAGCGAGTTCACCTTATCTTCGATAGCCTTTGCTCGAGCCCTTGTCATTGGTCCAAGTGGTGTCGTGGGAGGTGTAGGTAGTAGGTCCATGGGGATGCCCTTGGGTGCTCTGCATCACATGCTGTGGGCAGTAGGTAGGCAAGTCTGGGTACCCTGGTTCCCAGAACGCCGACGGTAGCCCCCGGTCCCAAGGTGCGCTTGGACTTGGCTTCGAGCCGAAGACAAAGGGCAAGGGCGAAGCGCCGCGAGCCCCAATCGCCTACGGGCCAGGCTGACGCGTAGCACTTGATAGGACGTGGGCATCTCCACTTCCCCATGCCACCTCGGCAACTGCTCCGACTTGACAACTGCCCGGTGCATGCAGCGGGGCCATCATTGCTTGGAGCGTGGGAGGCCATCGGTCAGCCTTCCTTCGCCTATAAATGGGGGGGCAGAGCCCCCAGCCCATCTTCATCTTCTTGCTGCTTGCTCCTTCTTCTTCTTTGTAGTGCCACCATATTGCCAGGGCATCCATGATGCCAATGAGGAGGTTCTCGGCTGCTGAGAAGGGAAAAAACCCCTCAGGTAGAACCAGAGTTGCTCCCGACGAAGGAAAGGCGCGGTTGCCCTCGCAAGGGCACGACAGCGCCTATGGCTGCGCAACCTTTGCACGAATGCACCCCGTCGGCTTTCCCCATTAGTGCGGACATCCGTGCACAAGGTCCCGCTCGGGAGAGCGGCCGTGGGAGTTGCGGAGGACGAAGGCGGGAAGGGGAACAAGCAAAGACCGTGAGACCACCTTGCCTGCCGGCCCATGTCGGCGGCATGGCCCATGAGTTCGTGGTGTGGGCGGCGACACTACCGCGCACATGGATCTGGCTCCCGCGGTCCCTGGCGGGGGAGATACCGTCGAAGGGGCCCATCGAGTGTGGCTGCAGCACGACAGCTGCTGTAGCAAAGCTTCAGAGGCGGAGGTCGAGGCCGTCTACTCCGACGGCGTCTTCATGACCCGGGGATGGGGTGTGCTCGCTCGTGCCTGCAACTCGGAGGAGAGGCACGCCATCCACTTTGAGTATGATAGGGCGTCAACGCTCTTCTTCAAGGTCTTCGGAGAGGACGGCCGACGTCTAGAGTGCTGCCCCAGGGGAGGCGATCAAGACGGTGACCCCCTACAGGTCGGCGAGGTGGCAAGGCCCCTGGCGGTGAACTTGCCCTTGGCCTTACTCGCGATTCTTCCAGCAGCAGCAACACTTCCTTCGGACCAAGCTCAAGAGATGATGACTGCCACGAGCCTCCGCGCCACCGCGCTCGGGCTTAAGGAAGGAGTGGCATCGGCCAGGCATCATGGGCGATGCTACTTGGGTTGCGATCCTCGGGAAGTCCTTTCCTTTGTTTCATTCGTGCACAAAAATCATGAAGGGCCCCGCGGGGGTGTGAAATATCATGACACTTTTGCCTTAATGCTAGTGTCCCTAACTTATGTCGTGCTTGCTTCTCTCGCTTGGGCACGGTTCCCACCTTTTTATTCTTGCGGTAGCTTCGTGCTCTATGCTGATAGAACCCAGTCCCCAGGCAAGCTTTGGCCATCGCTAGTATGCCAGGTCGCGATGTCGTGGTCAAGGGCAGGAGGTGAGCGGCCCGAGGTCTGGTAAGAGCCCCCAAGACGCGGTGCTCAGGAGGTCCCATTTGGCGCGCAAGCGCCTCCCGAAGAATTGAAAGGGGAGTTTCCTTGCCCGAGCAAAATCACAAGAGACAAAACGCTGATTATGGGGTTCACTCCTGGGCATGCGATGTGACTTATCTTGGCGAGTCTGCAATGGTTTTCCTGCCACGAGGGCGGGCTTCTTGTGCAATGTTAGGTTGCGCCTTTCTCCTGATGCCCCCCCTCCCGCAGGGCTCCTACCAATTCCATCTCTCCCACATGTCAGGGTACTCTGTGTCCTCGGGAACCGGCCCTCAAGCAAGGCTCGGCCGCCGCTGGTATGCCAGGTCATGATGCCGTGGTCAAGGCCAGGGGTGAGGGCTCGAGGGCCGGTAGGAGCCCCTGAGGCATGGTGCTCAAGCCCCCCCCCCCTTTTACGTGCAAGCGACTTGCACAAGAAAAGAGTGGCTGGCTCCAAGAGGGTACCTAGGAGGGGTTGCACCCCATGACACGTAGCGCGGCATCCTTCCATGGTGGCGAGGTGTTGGCAAAGCCGCTCGTGGTCCTGCCTTCGGAGATTCCTGTGAGTTAGTCACAAAACACAAAGGGCAGCCGCGCTTGCCATCATGCCCGTGATCTTTTCGTGAGAAAATGACGGCACTAAGGACCTGGTGAGGTGACCTGCGCGGGGCTGGCCGCGAGACAAAGCTTGGCCTCTTAGGTTTATCAGCGCTGCAGGGACGGACCCGAGCACAGGCGGCGTTCCTGCAGCCCCCCTCACGGGACGAGCAAGAGGCGGGTTAGCAATGTGCGAGGGTTGCGAAAGGCAATTCCATGGATAACGGATCAACATGCATAATGTTAACAACCACAATAACTTGAGCATGCACCACTGGTCTAGAGTACATGAATCAAAATGACGTAGCTGCAAGGGAGGGCCCTAGCAGCCTGAGGATGATGCAGCCCGAGGGACGCCCTCGGTTGAACATACCAAAAAGGCACCTGGCACCATCGTTGTAAAAGCGTTGGAGTAGTTTAAGATGCGCGCTGCAGAGATTGCTCCTCACAAGTTGACCGGCTCCTGAGGCCCGGGAGGCTCTAGGGGTCCGGTGGGATCACGAGGGTCCGACACCTCCCATGTCAGGACCACCTGGCGCCTGGCCTCATGAGCCTCCAAGACACCCTGCATGTAGCGTTGGAATGTGGTGCCCATGTTCAGCAGGCCAAACGGCATGCGTACGTAGTTGCAGGGGTAGCCCCCACTTCAGCCGACGTGCGATGGCCAAAAGAACTCGTGAGAAGCGGCTCTGTTGAGGTCCAGGATGTTGATGCAGACGTGCAGCTCGCCACCCGCGCTAGGAGGCGGGGCAGCACTTAGTGGTGCGAGGCGACACTCGCAACGCATGGCTCGCGCCTCCTGAAGTTCCTTGATTGTTTGGTATTGAACTCTCGTGCGCCTGGTGCCTTGCTCGCGGAGGCGCATGTTGAGACACGCCTCCAAGTGGTTCCCGAACGCCTTCCTCATTGCGTTGATCAGGTCAGAGGCCCTCCAGATGAGAGCCCCCGAGCCCGTCCTGAGGGGGGCGTCGGACGCACCTTCCTATGCGAGAGGGAAGGGCGCCCCAGCAGCAGGCGTGGGGCCTGGGGTATGATCGCCAAGCGCCCCAGCCTCCTGAGGGCCCTTCGGGAGGAGCCGCTTCTTCTTTTTGGGGCGGCCTCAGGAGGTAGGATGTCTCCCTCGCCATCAGAGTTCTTGATCGTTGTGGCTTGGTAAGCGCACTCGAGGGAGCACACCGCATCCTTTGAGTCGCAAGCGACCGTGATGACACCACCACTTCTTTTCTTGAGGACATTGTAGCCGTGGTGAGTTGCCGCCATGAACTTGGCGAGGGCCGGATACCCGCGGATGGCATTGTACGGGAGACTGATGTGGGCGATGTCAACGTCGATGAGCTCAGTGTGATATTTGTCGCCCTTGCCGAAGGTGATAGGGAGGCAGATCTATCCTATGGGAACGATGGAGCCATCGGTCACCCCTGAGAAAGGCTTGGTTGGCAGAAGCTGGTCGTAGGGCACTTGGAGCGTCTCAAACGTCTCGACGGAAAGAACGTTGAGCCCCGCTCCGCCATCAATGACGGTTTTGGTGACGAGGAAATTGCTGATGGTCGGCGTGCAAAGCATTGGGAGCGAGCCAGCAGCGGCTGAGCACTTGAGTTGGTCCATGGAGTCAAAGGTGATGGCATGCTTGGACCACCTGAGAGGACGCGAGGCCTCAAGCTTGGGGAGGGTCGCGTTCACCTCATGAGCGAACTACTTGAAGATGCGATGAGAGGCGGGAGCCTGAGCACCACCCGGGATGCAGGCGATCGCGTGAGGTTCTTGGAAGCCCCCAGCCCCATCATCTTGGCAGTTGTCGTCATTTCTTCTTGGCCGCGGCGGCGGAGGGATGCCGGCACTACCCTGAGGACGGTCCTCGCGAGGCTGGTCTCGGCAAGGACCATCACGAGGCTGACCCTGCCAGCGGTCCTCGTGAGTCTGATCTCGCCAGTCCTGTCAGGGGTCGCGATTGTCCCAGCGGCCTCCACCATGGCCTCCTCCACAACCGTAGTCGCGGTCACTGCACTCAGGGCGGTGGCCAATGTGCCTGTCTTGGGTTGTCCTGAGCTCATGGCAGTCATTGGTGTTGTGGCTGTGGATGTTGTGGAAGATGCAGAATGGGCGGTTGTCCCCTGGGAGGCTCATCGTGGTCACGGCCACGCTTCATCTCGGGCTTCGCGGCTAGCACAACAGGGCCCTTATGATTTACTTCCTTAGCCTTGGCCTTCTTCTCTTCAGGATCGACCTTCGGAAGCTCCAGGAGGGAGAGGCGACCTTCCTCTTCCCTTGCGCACCTGGCGTCCATGTTGAACATCTCCAGCGCCAAACACAAGTTCTTGTGTATGATGAGCTCCTCCTTCATCTTGACATCCCGGACGCCATCAGAGAATGCCGAAATGATGGCCTTGTCTGACACCTTTGGGATCTTGAGGCAAATGTTCATGAAGCACTGTATGTACTTGTGCAAGTTTTCGCCCGACTACTACTTTATGCACCGCAGGTCGCCTGCTGCAGGAGCGCGGTCGCGAGTGCCCTGGAAGTTAGCAATGAACTGCTCGCGTAGCTCGTCCTAGTAGGAGATCAATCCCACAGGGAGGTTTAGGAGCCAAGAACGCGCGCCATCCTTGAGGGCCATGGGGAACCAGTTCGCCATGACCTCGTCGTTGCCATACGCCGCCTCGATGCTCAGCTCATAGAGTTGGAGAAATTCCGCAGGGTCAGGAGTGTCGTCGTAGTGTGGAGGTAGATCTGGCTTGAATTTGACGGACCAGGCGACGCGGCGTAGCTTCGGGGTGAAAGCATGGCAGCCTGCCGCGCTCACAGGCGCAGCATGCACGGGGGGAGCTTGGTCTTGATGCCCACGCGCCACAGGCTCCAGTGGCGCAAGGTCTTGGCGCTGGCACTGAGCCGCCGGGAGCGCGTGCGCATCGACCAACAGCCGCTACACCACCTGGCAGCTTGCCTCAACGCGCACCGGTGCCCTGCATGGCGGGTCGCGTTGGGGTGCATCACGCTGGGGCATGGGGTCGACATCGCACCGAGGAGGAGGAGGGGGCGCACCGTGAGCCACATCGCCCGTCTGGGACAGCGGGGGAAGCAACAAGTGAGACGGCGCAGGGGCCTCACTGGCAGTGTTGACGAGCTCAGCGATGCGGCCAAGCTGGTCATCGTAGAGGTCGTTGGCGGGACGATAATGCAGGAGTTCTCGTGCCATGAGCAGCGCAGCCTGCGCATTCGCCGGCCCCCGGCGAGCATGAGAGGACGATGTCGTGGCTTGAGTAGGTGGTGGAGTGGGGGTGCAGCCATCACGCCGCACGGAAGGCGGCAGCGACGAGCCCTGCCGCTCGTGAGCTGCAGGATTGGTGGCGAAGTTGGCAGCGGGGGAAGCAGAGCGGCGAGGAGCATTGTTGCCCACGGGTGCCATCTGGGCGACACGAGCAGCCCGACGCTCGACAAGAGCACGGCGAGCATCGGCCATGGGAGCGACGGAGCGGAAGCGAAGCGGAGGTGGAAGAAAGACTTCGACAAACCCCTACCTGGCGCGCTAAATGTCAGATTCAGGGCTCCACTGACCCAAGAAGGTTCGAACTCTAGTGCATGTGTGAAGAACTCAACCTCTCGAGCTCACCAACTTGTCACCCTACAGACTAGACTAGCGGGATTCGCATGAGCAAGGAAGAATATGAACACACCAGTTTACCCAGGTTCGGGCCACCTTGTGGTGTAATACCCTACTTCTGCTTTGTGGTGGATTGGCCACACGAGGGGCTAAGGATGAACTAGTAGAGTGGATGAATAGCCTCCTGAGGGTGCGAGCGAGTCGACCAGGGTAGCAATGAGCCCCTCCCTTCTATGATGGTGGCTAGCCTATACTTATAGTGACCTCGGTCCTCTTCACCAAAACTTAGGTGGGAAGGTATCCCATAGTCGCCAATTCGAAGGGGGACAAGAAGTACATCTTCTCCTGACGAAAGGTGGTCTTCGCCTGCAAAGCTTCTGGTCGTGATGCAGCGATGGGCTCGGCGATGACATCCGTCATGCCGTGCCCGTGGTCTTGGTCTTGTTGCACCGGAATGGAAACCTTTAGCAGATTCCTTGGGAACCCGCACCTGTCCTTGCTTCCTTAGCACCAAAGGGGAAACTGTGCCTTCTGCGCCCGCTAGCACCCGCCTGGCCTTGGTCATCACGGCTTGCATCATCAGAGCCTCATCAGGCTGGGTACCCGCATAGATATCTCCGCTCCTTGGGAGGTCGCCTGGGGAGGCCGCTCCTTCGAGAGGTCTTGATGTCATCCGCCTCGCGAGGCTTGGCCCCCTCGCGAGGGTCTTGTATTGGTGGTCTTGTAGATGGGCCGTACCAGGCCGTCGAAGGAGCCACGCCATGGGCCGCAGGCAGGCAAGTCTGGTACCCTGGTTCCCAGAACACCGACAGATACACATCAAACAACTTCACATTCATATTATTCAATCCATCACAAAGAACTTCAAAGAGTGCCCCAAGATTTCTCCCAGAAAAAATAGGACGAAAACATGCATCAACCCCTATGCCTAGATTACCCCAATGTCACCTCGAGAATCCATGAGTTTAGTGCCAAAATATATATCAAGTGAATCAATATAATACCCCATTGTCACCACGGGTATTCATATGCAAGACATACATCAAGTGTTCTCAAATCCAACAAGTATTCGATCTGATAATAGTGAAACCTCAAAGGTAAAAAAAACTCGATTCATCGCAACAAGATAGAGAGAGGAAAAACACCATGTGATCCAACTATATTAACAAAGCTCGCGGTACATCAATATCGTGCCAAATCAAGAACACAAGAGAGAGAGAGAGAGAGAGAGCAAACACATAGCTACTTGTACATACCCTCAACCCCGAGGGTGAACTACTCGCACATCACCATGGGAACGGAGGAGAAGTTGGTGGTGATGGTGATGGAGGGGATGTCCCCGGCAGCGTTCGGTGCCACCGGAGGAGAGAGGCAGGGCACCCCTCCTCCTTCTTCTTCCTTGGCCCTCTCGAGGGGGGGGGAGGGAGCTCTCCCCTAGATTGGATCTCTTTCTTGTCTTCTATTTCAGCGACCCTGTTTCTGGCCGAAAACCGTTTCTTAAATTCCCGAAGATCCGACACTTCAATTGGGCTGAAATTTTGAGGGGATTTTTCTCTGAATATTATCTTTCTTGCGGCCAAAGATAGGCATCAACCTAGCTACGAGGTGCCCACAAGTCACCTGGGCGCGTCCTGCCATTTGGGGCCCTTGAGCACCATCTTGCTTTGTTGTTCCTCCCAAAAACCACATATATTTTAAATACATCTCTGTAAATTTTTATGGCGTTTGGACTTCGTTTGGTATGGTATTTTCGTGAAACAAAAAACATGCAAAAAACAGCAACTCGCACCGGGCACTAGGTCAATATGTTAGTCCATGAAAATCATATAAAAGTGCATCCAAATCATATAAAATTGTTGTAAACATGGCATGAACACTTCATAAATTATCGATACATTGGAGACATATTATAAGGGGTGCTGGTCAGCCCAGACGTATAGGGCCGATTTGAGGGGACCGGCTGGACCGCGATTTTATGACCGGTCACTCACTCAACCATCTGTCTGGACATATAGGGGGCGTTTAAGGAGCTCGGCTGTAGATCCTCTTACTGGCTTATGCATTTGTAGTACTTAGCACATTCACATAAATCTTGTTCTTGTGCCTAGCACACACTTGCTTGTTTACATATCAATATGAATCAATACTGCAATTGATGTCAACATGATTTATTCATCGATTAAATCAATTAGGAAATCGCTTGTGTATCTAACAAAATTGAAATTTTTATTGAGAGAGAGAGAGAGAGAATTTCAGCTTTATTGATTAAACAACGTCATTATACAAAGTTCTGCGGATACAATCCAGAACAGAATGTAAAACACTAGAACTAATAGAGTGCATACATGATTTAGCTAACAAATGAGCCTCAACATTTAAGTGCCGATAGACATGTTTGAATATCACCGAGTCAAATCCCATAGAAACGCACTTGATATCAGCAACAAGTGAGCCAACAAGCGAACGATCAGTTACTGATGACTTTAGCCTGGGACCAGAGATAAGAAATCGGAGACAAAGATCACATGAGAGACATGTCCATCTAGCTCCAGCTGAACATCATGCCTCAGGGCCCTGGCTTCAGCCATTTCAGGCTCCAACTTTATAAAGGTCGGCTCACTGCATACCACTACACAACGGCCATCATGGTCTTTGTTGGAAATATGCCCTAGAGGCAATAATAATATTGTATTATTATATTTCCATTTTCATAATTAAGAGTTTATATTTCATGCTATAACTGCTATGATCCTCGAATATGCGATTCAGTGGAAAACTCATATGCACGTGTGGAATGATAAACAGTAAAGAATAGATTCCCGGTTTTGCCTCTGCGACTGGCTCAAGTGTTGTTGATGATCATGTTTTCCGGATCTCGGGATATCATTAAGTGTAACGTTAGTCCTGAAACAACATTGGGAGTATGAGGGTAGAAGAACGATCATACTGAATCGACCCAATCTTGTTTGTTATACTTTGAGATAGTATCATCTGAAATCAATTGTTATAACACGGAGTGTTAGCATGTGTTTTAGTTCCTCAGACCATGAGAGTATCGTAGTCACTTCCTATTGTACGGTGGATTTTGGGGTTGCTCAAACGTCATTTGTAACTAGGTGATCATAACGATAACTTACAGGTTCATCGGAAAGTTTGACAAGGGACTATATAGCTCGAGAGTAGGATTTGCTCCTCCAATGATGGAGATATATTGGCATCCATCATTGTCTACCCAGACACAGGTGACTACGTCACGGGGACGCCGGAACACTTCAACGAGAAAGAAGAACAAAACCGACAACGAGATAAACGGTATAGTGAGCATGTGCATGACTCAGGAAGATATCGATGCATCCCGAGTTTTGTAAAGTATTGCGAAGCAAAGGGAACATCACATAATAACCAATGGTTCTCTCGATCATGTAATCATAGGGATCGATATGGACATCACGGTTTCGTTAGCGGTCATTGAACGAAGGATTTTCGTTCATGTGTATGATTTACCGAACCTACAGGGTCACAAGCTTAAGGTAATCACAATATTCTGAGTGTTAGTAGGACGAGAGTATCAAGGATTTATTTCTAGAATTGTTTCATTAATATTCAAAATAGTTTTGAGAGGAACCGGAAGTGTTTCGGGGTCACTGGAAGGGTTTCAGAGTTCATTGGGCAATATCGGGTATTCCCAATAATTAATATATAGGTGGAAAATGTTTTAGTGATGTTAAATTGTATATAAAAGTCTCTAGTAGTTGTTAGAAGGCTTTTATAAATAATTAAATATCAATGGGCCTTAGAAGGCCAAGAGGTGGAAGGTCCTAAGTGGAGGAGCCCCCCTTTCCATAAGGGGAGCCGAATTGGAGCGGGGTAGGAGTCCGACTCCTTGTCATTTCGCTGGCTCCCCAAGGAGGGTCTTTCCCTTCTTGGTGGTTGCCCCTTATATACTTGAGGTATTGGCCCTATTGTCTACACAAGATTTGGAGCCTCCTCTAGTTCCTCTAGTTCTAGTTCTAGTTGATCCTAGTTGATCAATTAGAGCTTCACCCAGATCCTCTAATACTCATAATTAGAAGTCCAGTGTGGTTCTAAATTCTAATCTCGATGACGATTAGCTTTCGACGATGAAGCGCTGCCGGATCGTGAAGACCGTACATTTGCAATCAAGTAGAAAGGTCATGCTTTCGGTCTTTTGTTCGAGGGATAGTTCGAGGGCGGTTCCCGAGATCGACATCAACAGTTTGTGGCACTCCAAGTAAGACTTCACGGACTCGTCTACTTCCACTGCACTCTGGAGTCGGTAACAATCGTTGATACAAACCCTATATGCATCTTCATATTGTTCCTGGGTGTTCGTAGGGTGATTTTTTTTCTACTATGTTTCCCAACAGTCTCTTCCCATAATCCCAGTACCCGATTTATTTAGCTCAATGAAAATGGCAACATCAGAATTAAAGACAATAGAACCTACCGGTGGCGGCGACCAAACCATCATCGAGTTGTTGGATACATGCATGTGAACAGACACTGGTTGATATATATGCTGCAGAATCATAGAACGTAAGCTTTGATTATTATTTTTCAGTGTATGGCGTAGATGAGGAGCATCAGGATTATTTGTAGCAAAATTCCTTGCTTCCCATATGTGCCATAGATTCACTGTTAGAACTGTACAATCATGATCTGAAGAACTACTTAAAAAGTTCAACAACCACAATTTGGTAGAAATAAAATCAGACCACTTGAGCTTAATACCACATGCTTCTTTGATCAGTTTCCAAACCTTTCTTGCATGTGGACAAAACAACAAATCATGCTCTATAGATTCAAACCGCCCATAGAAATAGCATAGCTTGGAAGTTGGTACCTGGCGATGTAAGAGTTGAGCCCGAGTCGATAAGCAATCTTGAGCAACAAGACCACCTGCATCATATTAGGAGCCTTAACTGTCCAGAGAGCTTTCCACTATTTTTCTTTAATGGATCAGTTCGAGATCTAGCGCTAGCCCTTCTTGCATTAGCACACCAAAAACTTACTCATATGAGCCAAATTATATGTTGATCGGACCGAGAACTCACTAAACCTTGTGAAGGGCCACCTGACAAAATCCTCTTGCCGGCGGCTGATGGGAATGTGTTGTATAGCCGAAGTAACATCATCTCTAAAGAAGGCTCCCACCGTTTCCTCATTCCACATTCCACCATCCTCATCTAGCAAACAATGGACCTTAGCAGTTACAGGAATGAGCAAGATAGGCTGAAGAATATCCAGAGGTATGGTGGGGATCCAATGATCAGAAATAATATGAACTTGTTTTCCATCACCAATCCCCCAGTGTGCACCACATTTCAGCAGATCACAACCAGCAAGAATGCTGCGCCACGTAGACGAGGCCGACTTGGTCGCATTCCAGAAGTCAGAGTGAGGGTAATACCGGCCATAAGAACGCAAGCACACAAAGACTTTGATTCGATGATCAAGCTCCAGACAATGGACCTTAGCAGTTACAGGAATGAGCAAGATAGGCTGAAGAATATCCGAAGGTATGGTGGGGATCCAATGATCAGAAATAATATGAACTTGTTTTCCATCACCAATCCCCAGTGTGCACCACATTTCAGCAGATCACAACCAACAAGAATGCTGCGCCACGTAGACGAGGCCGACCTTGGTCGCTAGGAATTCCAGAAGTCAGAGTGAGGGTAATACCAGCCCATAAGAACGCAAGCACACAAAGACTTCGGTTCGGTGATCAAGCTCCAGCCCTATTTGGCAAGCATTGTCAAATTAAAGAGTCTCATATCACGGAACCCCATACCACCTAGTGACTTGGGGCTGAGAGTCAATCCCAAGATCTCAAATGAAGCTTCTTTTGCCATCATCTCTTTCCCACCACTCGTCGGCAATAATCTGCTTGAATTTCTCATAGATCCCCTTTGGAAGTTCAAAGCAACTCATGATAAAAGTCAGAATCACCAGTATGGTTGCTTTCAACAAAGTTTCTTTTCCAGCACGAGAGACAGGATGATCAGACCATCCATAAATGCACCACCAACCTCGATCTGACAGGAATTTAAAGGTACTACTAGTAGGAGATTTGACCACCTCCATAGGCATGCCGAAATAAGTATGAGTGAAAGCTTCACAAGAAATTCCCAATCTAGACTTCAGTCTCTATTACACATTTTCTAGGCAGCGACGACTAAAGAATACAGAGGATTTATCCTTGTTAATCAACTGAGACGGCCCAGAACAATAGAGATCCAGAGTAGACTCCATAGCATCCACACTACACATGTGCTTCTTGCAAAGAAGATGCTGTCATCGGCAAAAAGAAGATGTGAAATAGGAGGAACAGAGTGATCGTTTCTAATACCATGTAGCTCACCACAATTCTCCTTGTGAAGTAACAAGCTTGGCAATCCTTCAATGCATAAAAGAAACAGGTAGGGGTTGATGGGATCACACTGATGGATTCTTCTCGAAGGCACCACAGGCTCAGTAAGCTCTCTGTTGACCCTGATAGCATAACGGACATTTGTGACACATCTCATTACTGAATTGATCCATGCAGGGGCAAAACCAAGCTCGGAGAGACAACCATGAAGATAACTCCATTCAACACGATTGTAAGCTTTCATCTTGTTAATCTTCATGGCAAAGAAGGGCTGCTTAGCACGTTGTTTTCTAATTTTGAGCAAAGGTTCATAAGCAATAAAAAAATATTGTCAATAATTAATCTGCTAGGGACAAACACACTCTGAAACTCAGAAATGACAACCGGTAAGAACACCTTCAAACGGTTAGATTGGATGCAATTTTATACAACACATTGCATAGACTGATAGAGCAGAAGTTCTTGAGTTGCTTGGGTCTTGCGATTTTGGGAACCCTAACAATCATCGAGTCACATAAACCATTCGGAATGAGAGTGGTGTCGGGTGGTAGGTGCGACATATGCCAACGGGTGGCTTATCATTGTGGGAGCCAGTAAGACATCGCCGGTGCCTGGAAACGGAATAAGGCAAAGACATGCATGCCGGCGGATCTTACCCAAGGTTGGGGGCTCTTCGTGGAGATAATACCCCTACTCCTGCTTTGTGGGGTCTCCGCATGATCACTAGATCGATAAGAAGCTACAAGTGGCTCCTTGAGCTGTTCGGTGGGAGGAGGAAGAAGGGCAAGGTTAGCTCTCTTCTCTCCCTATAGTAGTGTCTAAAACTCTCTGAGATCCACCCTTTGCATGGGTGTCCGGGGAGGCTTATATAGGCCTACCCCCCGGGGGTACAATGGTAATCCGGCTGGGCGTGGGTCCAGGCCGTCAGTGTCTACAACCGCCGGCTTCTCCGCCGGCTCCTGGGGCCTGTCGTCTGGTGGGTCCCGCCGGCTGCCGGCCCATTGGTCGACAGGCCAGCCCCACCGCTTGGGGGGTCTTGTCATGGGCTGGTTACTATTGCCTCGCCTCTAGAGGGCTTTGTCGAGGTAAGCATGGCTAGAGTGCTGCCGCCTGGCAGGCGCTCACTGTAGCCTTACCTCGTCTTGTCTGCTTAATGGTGCGCACGCCCCCGAGGAGGGGAGCAAGCCGGCTATAGGAAGCCGGCCTGGCCTTAGGCCGGCTGGGGGAGGCCAGGCCGCCTTCGGATGTCTCTCTGACCGAAGGCCCGCCGCCTTTGGGCCGTACTAGTGGCTCGTCGTGGATGGCGTCATGATTCGTGTGGCAACAGTGCCTCGCCGGACAAGAGATGTCTGCCCTGTACGGCGTACTGTAGCCACGCATGCTCCGGGATTCGGGGGTGGTAGGGTCCACTGTAGCCACGCTCCGTCTCGTCACCGTTATGGGGGGTTGACTTTAGGGTGCAACCCATGGCCGCCTGCCATGGGCCGGCTTTCTTGGAGTCGGTCCTTCATGGGCCGGCTTTCTTGGAGTCGGTCCTTCATGGGCTGGCTTTCCTGGAGGCGGTCCTGTTGTAGTGTCCCCCAAAGATTGTTTATGGTCGAGCCGCCTTCCGCCAGCCGGCCTATGTGATAGCCGGCCGGAAGAAGGCGGCCCCACATCTTGGGCGCTTCAAGGCTCGGTCGGCCCATTGTTTTTATTTTGAGGGCCAAAGGGAGCCGGTAGGGCTACCCGTGGTCATTTACTCCGACAGTAGTCCCCGAAGCTAGTTGGGCTTCGCGACTGAAGGGGGAAACGAGAAGCTCGGCCAGCTTCCAATCCCGAAGAGCCGGCAGCTAGGAGCCGGCCTCCCTTGCGCATGCCTTCTCGGCGAAGCCTCCTCAAATTCTAAAGGCAAGAAACAGCTGACGCGCCAGCCAAGTGGCGGGCTGACCACCCGCCATCCGCGCTCCATGTGGCTCCCTTCGGCTGGAAGGGCCTGCTAGCCCATGCGCGTGACGGGACGCCGCCGCAAGCCAGGGCCCACCACTTCCGCGCCTCGGCCCGTGCGCGGATCTTTTGTGGCCCGAATCGTCCGCACGTCTTCCGGCGGTGGTTCCCACTCACTATCAAGGCGCGATAATCGTGGGTCGTGGGGGAGTGGGCGCAGTTAATCCCACGCCCCCCCCCCCCCTGTGCCTCGCCTCCTCGGCTTCACCGTGCGAGGCTATAAGTAGGGGCGAGGAGGGGGAGCGGCAGTCGCTCGCACGCTCGCCCTCGCCATGCCCCCTCCTTCTTCTTCCTCATTGCAGTAGCTTTTCGCCATGCTACCGCTCCACCATTCTTTCTTCTTCCCAGCGCGCCGCAGGCTCGCTGCCTCCATGCCGAACGCTTTCCGCCGTGCTCCCGCTCCGCCATTCTTTCTTCTTCCCAGCGCGCCGCAGGCTCGCTTCCTCCGCGCCGAACGCTTTCCGTCGCCGCGCTCACCGCCATGGCTCCGAATCGAGCTCTTGGGACGGCTCCACCGTCCGTGATGACCACATTGATTTCCTCCGCAAGACGCGGCGGCTGCCGGGCGAACATCTCGTGCGAGTCCGCCTTGCGCTAGCAAGGGAGGTTTCACCGGCGCCGGAGGAAGGCGAGTGAGTGATCTTCTACTCGCACTGCCTGCGCGGCGTCGGCCTCCCCGCGAGCGGCTTCTTCTGGGGCATTTCTTGACTTCTACCAACTTCAGTCGCACCACCTCACCCCCAACACGGTGGTGCTGCTGTCGGCCTTCGTCTCGCTGTGCGAAGGTTTCCTTGGTGTCCTGCCCACCATCGAGCTCTGGGGGGAGTTTTTCCAATCCAAGCTCGGCACGGTCGTCGCGGGCGTGCCGGCTCCGTGCGGCGCCTTCATCGCCATACGGAGGTCCACCGCCGACAACCCATTCCCTCCTGTCGCGCTGATCCAGTCGGTGAAGCTCTGGCAATGTTCTTACTTTTACATCAAGAATGTTGCCCCGAACGGTGATTATGTCAACTTGCCGGCTTACGTAGCCGGCCCGCCGGCTGCGAGGCCGGCTTCATGGTCCTACCGGGCCAGGTCGCTAACGCCGGCTGGAGCTGGTGCCGTCGCCCGACTTCGGGTACTGATCCAGTCGGAGCGCCTGACCGGGCCTGACTTGATCGCCGCCTTCGTCGAGCGCCGGGTACTTCCGCTTCAGGGCCGCCCTCATCTGATCTGTCAGATGAGCGGCCGCTTCGACCCAAGCCGGCTCAGCACCAGGGAGATGCCTCACGACGAGGTGTCGTACATGGTGAACTACATCGCCAACTGCAAGCTCACCGAGGACTGGCAGTATGGCAAGGTGCCATACTCTCGCGCCAATCCACCACCCTTGGTAAACTTTCTTTCTTCCTTCGTTGCTCAATTTTCTTTTCTGGCCGACTCTTGACCAGTCGGGTTGTCTTTGATCAGAATCCTCTCCTTCATCCTTCGGCCGGGACCGCGGGGCCGGAGTGCGATTTCGCCCCCAACCGCGAGGCGGACGACTTTGAGGACGCCGACTTGGGGGCGGCCGCCCTGGACGACGACGCCGCGGGGGGCGGCGGCGAGACAGGCGGCTCCGGCTTCACTGCCGGCTTTGACGACTGGCCCGACGATGACGAGGCCGATCCCATTCCGTGCAGCCATCCGGCGACCGACCCCCAAGGCCCGGCCCATCCAGCGGGCCGACCGCGCGAGGCGGCGCACAGAAGCGTCGGGCGGCGCCGACTCTCATCGGCGGCCGGCCGAAGAAGCCCAAGGGATCTGCGGCGGCGACCAAGCGGGACGAGGCGGCCGCGAAGGCGGCCCGCCTCCGGAAAGTGGTGAAGCAGCCGCAGGCGGTCTCGGCATAAGTTCTGGTCCTTATGCGCTTTTCTTTCTTTCTTTAGTTGATGTTCTTCTAAGTCCTTTCTCTGTTTTGTCAACCAGGGCCCCGCTCTCTCTTGAGCGGACTACCGCCGCCTCCATAGTCGGTGGAGCGGAACAATCTGGGGGCTCCCATCGCATAGACCCCCGCGCCGAGCTTCAGGCGGTGACGAAGCGGAACACGCAGGAGGCGCGGGAGGAGTGGGAGGCAGAGGAGCGAAGTGCAGCAGCCGCCGAGTCAGCCCAGGAGACGACGGCAGAGTCGGCCGAGGCGCACTCCGACGCGGCAGCCAGGGCCCGGGCGGAGGCCGAGGCTGCAGAGAGGACGGCGGAGGCCCTGTGTGACCGGCCTCCGCAACTCGTCATCCCCCTCCGCTCCGTGCTCCCGGACATCCCGGTGCCCCCGCCGGAGGAAATCGGCCGCGACCCGCCGGCGATGGAGAGGGAGGGGGGCGACGTAGTCGTCCTGGAGGGAGAAGTGGTGCCGCCTCCGTCGGTCGGGACTGGCCAAGGCGGCCAGCCCAAGGTGCTGCCTGAGCAGCCGGCGGGAAGAGAGCCGACTGCAACAGCGGATCTTGTGGTTCTGTCGCCGGCTCGCCGACGAGCGGGGAGGGCGGCTTCAGAGCCGGATCCGTAGAGGGCGGCCGGCTCCAGCTCGTTGTCGCATGATCTGGAGTCGGCCACGGCTAGCTCGCAGGGGTGGACGCCGGGCGGTGAGACGGCGGTGCAGAACTTGGCGGCGCAAGATGTTCATAGCCGGCTTCAGGCTCAGGCCACCGCGCTACAGCAGTGTACCCGAGAGTTTCTTGCGACTCGGGCGGTCATTCAGGTGAGTTCTTTGCTCTTGATTTTTTCTGTGGGGGCGCGTCAGCGCACCCACTGGGTGTAGTCCCCGAGTTCCAAGTCGGCTGCTGAGCAGGCAGCTTGGAACTTCTTCGAAGACTTTGCTTTACTGATTTGCTCTTGCTTGCTTCTTCGTCCTATTTGCAGGATTATCACAACCTCCATGCCGCTACCTTTAACTCCTAGGTCTGGGAGGCAAATCAAAGGGCCGCCGATCTGATGGAGAGCCGGCATGAGTGTCTTTGTCTTTTTATCTCATGTGGGGGCGCGTCAGCGCACCCACTGGGTGTAGTCCCCGAGATTCGGGCCGACTGCTGAGCAGTCGGGTCGGATCTTTCTTGCCGACTTCTTTCTTAACTTCTTCTTTCCATACTGGCAGGAGCCAACGCCGACTTGAGGCAGCAGCTAGGCGTGGCCCAGACTGCCCTTCGTGCCAAGGAGGGCGAGCTCAGTGCCTTGTCTCAGGAGCGTGACCGCCTGGCCAAGAAACTGGTCGTCCAAGAGGAAAGCCACAAGGCGGCCCTGAAGGCGGCGCAGGACAGTGAGGCCACCCTCAAAGCCGAATACGAGACCGAGGCGGCGAGCTGGGCCGAGGCAAGGCAAGCTCTGAGCAAAGGCTACGGCCGATTCGAGGATTTGGTTGACGGTAGGCCGCCTTCTTCTTCACTCTTTGCTTTTCCTTGTAAGCCAGTTTTATCTCCTGACTTGCTCTGTTTCTTTCTTCTTTGTGAAGAGTACTTTCCTGGCTATTCCGTCGCCGCCAACCAAGCCATCGAAGCCCACTGTGAAGCCCGGCATCAGGCTGGGGTTGAGATCGCGCCCGATGCCAACCGGTCGCTTGAGGAGCAGCTTCTGGCGATCCAGGCCCGCCTTCAGCCGGCCTACCGCATGCTCCGCTGGCTTTAGCTTGTCGGAGCACAGGTGCTGGCCGCCCTTTGGCCTGGCAAAGTAATTCCTCGCACCCCCAGCCGTACTGCCGACTGGCTGGAGGTAGCCGTCGGCCGCCTCAAGGCCTGGAAGGCTTCAGCAGCTTGATCCGGCGCTCGCCGGGCGCTAGAGTTCATCCGGGCTTGGTACCCTGGGCTGAACTTGGACCAACTGCGCACCTGGCGGCACGAGGCTGACGAGGAGCTGGAGGCGGTGCGGCCGGCTATCATCCAGCGTGCCTTGGCGATCGCCGACTTCACCGACACCAGTGCCTTTGCTCCTTAGGTGAACGAGGACGGCGTCGCGCAGCCGGAGGAATGGTTCGGGCTGAACCCGGCCGACGGTGAAGACTCGGCGGAGGAGATTGACTCCAGCGATGAGGGCGAAGAGGAGAAGGAGGAAGATAGCGAAGACGATGTTCCAGATGCTAGAGCAGCCAGCCAGCCTCAGCCTGACCGTGCCTCCAGCAACGAGGCACGCGCGAATGCTCCGCCTGCCGCCGGTGACGACCAGGCCGAGACTCGCTAGCCGGCCACTCCTCCAGCCGACAGCCGTCTCAACCAATCTTCCTGACGCTCCGGGCGCTCCCTTGGCTTGATTCACTGTTTTTATTTTCCTGCTTGACACTCTTCGAACAAGTTTGTTATCTTTGCGCAATTCCACCCACTGGGGGTGTATTCAAACTTCGTTGAATGCCGGCCTCTCGAAGGCCTTTTGTGTAAATATTATTATGCATGAGCTTGGCTTCCATTCCTACTTGCTTTTTATCTCTCAGCTTTTTTCCTTTGCCGCCTTCCCTTGGTTGTCGGGTAAGGAGTTCAGCCGTCTAGGAAGGCAAGTACTCAAGCTTTCTTAGATTGTAGCAGAGTAGGAAAGGAAGCGGGCCAGCCGACTACTTCGACAGCCGTTTGGCGAGGGGGGAGCCGGCTTGTGTTATGTAAGTTCGCTAGTCCTTAGCCGTTTTTCATGTGGGCATCCTTTCCGCCTTCAACTCTCGCTAGTCGGGCAGCCGATTCTTTGAGCTGTGCCTTTCGCAAGAGAGGGCTTGGGTGTCGGCACATTACTTGTCTGACTGCAGGTAGAACTTGGACATAACTAAAGGCGGCAAGTCCCCGGGCCGACTAATCGAACCCGGTGCCGGACGGAAAAAATAAATGTAGTGGGGTAACCATGGGTATGATACCCGGCATACATAGATAAAATAGGGTAGTCCCCGAGAACTCCTCGGGGGGGCCGTTGTCTGATACTTAATACAAAAGGTAGCATGATACATACTGCATTTCAACTGTAAAATCTTCTAAGAAGATTGGCGTTCCATGGGCGCTCCAACTCCTTGCCGGAGTCGTCTCTCTTGCGTGCCTTCGACTTCTGCGCGTCGATTAAGTAATAGGAGTCGTTTCCCAGAGCCTGGCTGACGACGAAGGGGCCTTCCCAAGGGGCTCAGAGCTTGTGCTGGCCGGCTATTCGCTGTATCAGCTAGAGCACAAGGTCTCCCTCTTGGAAGGATCTTGGCTTCACCCTCCGACTGTGGTAACGGTGCAGACCTTGCTGGTAGATGGCGGACCGGCTGAGGGCTAACAGCCGGTTTTCTTCCAGCAAGTCAACGCCGTCTTCTCTTGGTTCTTTAGCGTCCGCCTCCGTGTACATGGTGACCCGAGGTGAGTCGAACTCGATGTCAGTTGGGATGACAGCCTCGGCACCATATACAAGGAAGAAAGGGGTGAAGTCGGTTGACTTGTTTGGGGTAGTGCGCAGACTCCAGAGGATGGCCGGTAGCTCGTCGAGCCAGTAGCCGGCCGAACGCTCCAGTGGCACGACCAGTCGGGGCTTGATGCCAGAGAGGATGAGGCCGTTTGCTCGCTCGACTTGGCCGTTTGACTGCGGGTGGGCAACGGACACTAAGTCCAGTCGGATGCCCTGTGTCGCGCAGAAATGTGCCAGTGCTACCTTGGCAAAATTTGTGCCGTTGTTGGTGATGATGCTGTGTGGTACGCCATACCGGGTTGTAATGTCTGCAATGAATGTTATGGCAGTTGGCCCATTCAGTTTCTTCATCGGCTTTGCTTCAATCCACTTGGTAAATTTGTCCATGGCGACAAGCAGATGTGTCATGCCGCCGCGGGCCTATCGGATTTCGGGTTCCGGCTGACCCTTGAGGTTCGAACACTGGGGTGCGCGCGGAGATTACGCCCTCTGTCTACCTGCTCCTTGCCGAATCGCTAGGATGTAAACTACGAAAAGATCAACACAAGAGACACAGAGTTTATACTGGTTTAGGCCACCATTGTGGTGTAATACCCTACTCCAGTGTGTGGTGTGTGGATTGCCTCTTGGGATGATGATGAACAATACAAGGAAGAACAGCCTCGCGAGGGTCTGTTCTTGGCTAGTGCGATGAACTGCTAGGAGGAGCTCAGTCGCCCTATCTCTCTCTTTCTATCCTAGATGTATGCCAGATACCAGATGCCTCTACCCTGGGGTGGCTAGTCCTATTTATAGGCAAAGGCCCTGGGCCTCTTCCCAAATATTGAGCGGGAAGGGCGCCAACAATTGGCCATTTTGAAGGGGAACAGCGGGTACACTTATCCTGACTAAAGTTGGTCCTCGCCTGTCAAAGGCTCTGGTGGTGACGCCGACTTGGGCTCCACGGTGACCTCCATCCTGCCGTTGGACTGGTCTTGGTCTTGTTGTACCGAAATGGATGCCTTTGCTTGATGCTCTCGCCTGCGCTTGCTCCCCTTGCACCAAAGAGGAAAGGAGGACACTGCGCGGGCTGGCGCCCGGCTGACGCCCTTGGTTGTCATGGCTTGCGTCATGGGCACCTCGCGAGGTACCCCGCCTTGAACTCTCCACCTCCTCGCGAGCCAGCCTGATGAGGCCGTGCCTGAGGAAGCTCCTTGTCGTCCGCCCCGCAAGGCTTGGCCCCTCGTGAGGGTCTTGAGCTTGTGTTGATGAAGAAGGGCTGCGCTGGGCCCCCCTTTGAGCCACGCCGCAGGCCGCAGGCAGGCAAGTCTGGGGACCCCCGTTCCCAGAATGCCGACAGTAGCCCCCGGGCCCACGGCGCGCCCGGACTTGGCCGAGCAGAGAGGCGAAAGGGAAAGTGCGAAGCGTCGCGGGCCCTAACAGCCCGCGGTCTTGGGCGCCGCGTGGCGGTTGATTGGACGTGGGCGGCACCGTTCCCCCACGCTTCCTTATTTTATGCAATGCTAGGCGGACTTGTAGCCACACACTGCCGCTTCTCTTTTCGTTGCTTGAGCGCTCTCTGTTCTTTCTCCTCTCGAGCTCCAGTTTCCGCATCTAATCCAATCTTGAACCTCCCCCCCCTTTTCTGCCGTCATGGCTCCGCCGAGGAAGGGAAGAGGAAAGAAGCCCATGCCGCCGCCTCGCTCATCATCGGTGGCGGCCGCCGCCGTCGACCGGCCAATCATAATCAATAAGGAGGGCATGGGCAAGGTCAGCTCGGCCCTGGCCACCATCTTCAACGAATGCGGGAGGACGACGGCCTGGCCCGCGTCCCGCTTCTCCATTGACAGGATTGCCACTGAGGTCCAATACTTCGCCGACGCCCTGTGGGCGGGATTGGTTCCCCCTTTTCCTGATTTCTTCAATGTCGTGCTCTCCCACTATCAGATCCACATGATGCATCTGGGTCCTGACTCCATTACTCTTCTTGCGGTCTTCGCCGTCGTTTGCGAGGCCATGGTAGGCATCCTCCCTTCGGTTGCCTTGTTGCACCACTTCTTCTCTCTGCGCCTTGTCGACCCCACCCAATGTTCGGGGTGCATGAGCTTCGCCGCTGTGCCTGAGACGGCGGCTTCAGGAATTGACTTCAGTCTTCCTCCGCCCGTGCCTGGGTTTCACGAGCAGTGGCTGTATGTGGATGTAGGGGTGCCCAGCCCCCTACTGACGGAGCCATCTTCGCCTGCTGTCCCCAACCCGGGCTGGGGCCAGGAGACGCTCGCGAGCCCCCAGCTCGCCTTTGTCTGGCGTCGCTTCGAGTTTTTGAGGTCGCTTGGCGTGACGGCGCCCAAGGTGGTGAAGGAGTTCCTGCTACGCCGTGTTGCCCCTCTCCAGTGCCACTCACGCTGCATGTGGGCCTTCAGCGGGCGCGAGGACCGTATGAGGCTCCAGGAAGACGACCTGATGCCTGAAGTGTTGAGGAAGGTGCTCTTTGTCCTGACCGGGGACCCCAACCTCGGCAGCATCCAGCAAGGGGGAGCCTTGCTGTACCTCTGTTCGAGCAGGAGAGACTTTGTGAATTAGATGCCCGTCTTTGACGAATGGGGACCACGCCCCGCCGGCCTCCAAGGGCCTCGCGAGAATCCAGTGGTGGTGGCCGCCCTTCCAGTTGGCCGAGGCGACTCTTCCTCAAGTGGCGGTGTAGGGAGGCATGAGCCTCCGGAGGCCGAGGACGCCCCCGCCGAGGTGACAGCACCGGGCAGCGCTCATGAGGAAGCGGCCCCTGAGGCCCGAGCTGCTGGGGCTGAGGGCGGCGAGCAACCACCTACTGCACCCGTGGCTGAGGCCTCCGAGGCCCCAGCTGCTCTTCTTGGTGAGGCGACCGGCGGCGCGCCTCAGTCAGACGCCCCTGACGCGGGTCGTCTTGACGTTTCCTCCTCGTCACAGGCTGACCCCTGCGCTCAACTCTTGGGCCGCTTCGGCGTGGACTTTGAGGCCCTCCGAAAGAGAAGGGAGGCCCTGGGCGACGACTACCCTTGTCGCCTGCTGAAGCATAGAAAATACTTCGCCATCGATGAGTAAGCCTTCTACCTTCCCAGCTCCAGATTCTTCTATTGCCCTTCCTGATCCGTGCTCCGCAGGGCCCTTCCTTCCGAGCTCACGGAGATGGCTGAGGAGCCATCCCTCTCGCCTCTGCCCTCTCCGTCGTCTTTGATCGTTCCAAGCAGCTGGGCCCTTGTGGTGAGGCCAGTTGGAGAGACGAACCATCCAAGGCGCAACGCGGCCCCGCGCGCCTCGCGACCTTCCTTCGCGAGCCTTCTCGTGGCATAGCCAGCCTGCGGTGGGCTTCTCGTCTGGCCGTGGACCGTGATTGGCTGGGATACTCCCAGCGCTCTTCACTTGGGGATGGATTGGCTCCAGGTCGGGCTTCTGGCGAGGCGTGCCCGGTCGCCTCAAGGGTGCCAGCCCCCAGCCCCCTGCCTGGAGGGGGAGCGCTGATCCGTACCCCCTGGCACTTGCTTGGGGCAGATGATGGTGTGGAAGACGTACTCAAGCGCGCCTGGGAGCGTCGCGCTCTTCGCCAAGGGTTTCTTCGGAGGGCGGCTGATGCGGTGAGCCTGCTTGGTGAAGAGCTTGCTGATGAAGACGCGCGCCTTGAGGTCGAGGGCCTGCGCCTGGTTGCAGAGAGGCGCGAGCTGCAGGCGGCTGTCGCCCTCGCGCGCCGTCAGCGCGATTTCGATGATGAGGAGGCCAAGGCGTCGCTGGCGGCCTCTCGGGAGGTGCGTTCCCGGGCCATCGAAGAAGCCCAGGAAGCTGACCTGCAGCGAGAGGCCGCGGAGGAGCGGTCACGGGAACTCCTGGCCCAGTGCCACTCGCTGGAGGAGCAGGTGGAGCTGCACGAGGCGGCCCTCGCGTCGATGAAGGTGGTCTCCGGCGACCCGGCGGAGCTCCAGAAGCGTGAGGAGGCGCTGACGCTGGAAGCCGCCGAGCATGCACGTGAGTACGAGCGCCTGGAGACGAGGGAGTGCTCGGTGACATGGGCGGAGGACGATGTCGCCACGCGGGAGACCCGCGTCACGGAGGAGGTCGGACGTCGGGTGGCGACGGTGCGCTCGAACCTCGAGCGCGAGTTCAAGGAGAGGCTGGAGTTGATCCGGACCGAGGCTGAAGGTAGGACCACTGCCCTGAGGATCAAGCTAGAGGAAGCGACGCGGCAGGCTGATGCTTTGCGGGCCGCACTTGAGGTGGCGCAGGGGGAGTCAACTACTTCCCGTGCCGAGGTGCTTCTTCTTCGCCATTGGGTGGACGAGGTTGAGGCCGTTGCGCGCGAGAATGCGGACGAGAAACATTAGCGGCGGCTCCTGGAACATGAGCACACCCCCATGCTCACCACGCTTCGGGAGAGAGCCAACACGGCCTTGGGCAACATCTGCGAGGCGGCCGTTGACGAGCCACACGCAATCAGCTACGCCGGCAACCTTCAGTTCTTCACCGACATAGTGACGCAGCTGGAGGCGCGGTCGGTCAGGGCCAACAAGTTGGTGGAGGAGAGGAGCCACGCCCTGCTTGGGCGCGCCTTTTCCCGTGTCTTCAGCCATCTCCAGAACATGGATCCTCACTTCGACTTTGACGCCGCCATCGCCCTAGTTCCCCAGGCCTTCCGGGGTGCCTTGGCGGACTGGGTGGAAGACAACGTGGACGCTCTTGTCAGGGCCTTCGCTTCAGATGATGATGACGTGATCGTGGCCGCCGACGAAGGCGACGTGGTGAACGGTCCTGACGCCGCCGACGACAACGCAGAGGGCGATGGAGAGGCCAGCGACGCCAGCGACAGTTCGGGTGGTGCTCCTGAGGATGCATTGGGGGATTTATCCGATTGACTGTGCATTGCTCCTGTTTCCTTACCCTGCATGAATAGAACTCAGGCTTTCGACCTGACAGTTGTAAGAGCATTTTGGGAGGGGATGCCCCTCATGTAAAGCTTATGTTCAGCGTACTAGTGGATGCTACATCACCCATATGCCCGCGCCAAGTGGTTGGCTATGTGACGAGCCGGTTGGCTAGTTTACCTTTGTCCCGTGCGGGTCCTGAGACAATTTGTGGGAGGCTGTGGTGTCTCGAATGCCTCCTGACCGAATTCGTAGGATCTGCAGTGAAAAAACCTCATGAGAGGATATGACGGCGGCAGTCTGGGCTGCACGCAAGCTAGGCCTGACCCGGCTCGTGAGGGGCTCATGAGGGGAGGCAGCTGAGGCGAGGTCGTAACCAGAACGTGAGAGATTGCTCGAACGAGACTAAGCACCCCTTCCCCGAACACACGCAAATCTCAAATTCGAATCCAACTTAAATCCAGAGAGGGAAAGCAACAAGCAAGGGAAAAGCAATGAAAGCAGAAAAAAGGCCGCGTCCAGCACCTAGTCTAGTCTTGGACGTCTTCTCACCAGCGCGGAGCTAAGTGCTGCCACTGCGCGTGGGAGGGAGCCCCAGGGCCTGAGGCCGGCACCCCTGAAACTCTGGGGTGTGTACAGCCCCACTCATTATTACCTGAGAGTGTCACGGGGCAGCGAGCTTCACAGGCACTGGGCCTTCTTCACAGGTACCGGCCTTGCTTCATATTGCCAGACGAGGGCCCCGCCTTGCGCCACACTCTAGTGCCATCAACGACGACCGGAAACCAGGACGCCGTCGATGGGGTAGAGCGGTCGCCAGCGGTTCCCCCGACGACCATGGGTCCTCCGCCAGTGGCAGGCCCTGAGGCACCTCCACAGCGGAGGGCCTACCTCCTGGGAACACCTTGCTCCGAACGCCACGGTGGTGATGTTGGATCCCGGCCCCTCCCCTGCAGCCCCCGATGCCCTCCTCCTGAGGGGTAGGAGACTGCGGGAGCGGGGCAGCTGCTCGTTGTGGCGACCTGCACCTCCTGTGACCCATGATTAGTGTATGCCTGCTCCTGAGGAATTAGTGGTACCCGATAATCGTCGCTTCTAGCGTGGCCGGTGGGGCCGTCCCGGGACTCCTGGAAGAGCTCAGCTTCTGGCGCCTCGTCCCCCCAGCTTGGGCTGAGGAGCAAGCCTTGTTCGCCCTCGCGCGGGTGCCCTTGATCCATCATGTGAGGCACGTACTCTTCTGGGGCCGTCATCCCGAAGGTCATGCCATAGTGCTCCGCGTGCCATGCAGCTCTGCTTGATGTGCCAACCTGGGGGTGGTCGCACGGCAGCCCACTGGGGCCGTCGGTTGCGACGAGTCCTTCTTCGCTGGCGGGGAGCAGAGTCAGTGCCGTCGTTGGCCCGGTGCTGACGGCTTCATTGGTGTCGGGGTAGCCTTGGAGCCCGCGTGTGTGCGTGGGGCCCCCGCGCGTGCTGCCCTGGGCCTGAGGCGGGAGCTGAGTGCAGAAGGGGTGAGCCCCCGAGACGGCGAAGCCCAGGAGCTCTGCCACCCGCTCTAGCAGCACGTCGCGGCCGCCTTCCATCAGCCTGCACTGCAGCAGCTCTTGGGCCACCGTGAGCGCGGCCCTTGAGTTCGCCTGCTCCCGGCGGGTGTACGGCGTCGTGGCCGCGGCGTGGTTGGAGGACCTTGTTGCTGACCGCGCCTGTCGCGGTGTGAGGGCCGCCGGGGCCTGTCCGTGTCGCCCGCGGCCTGCAGCGCCCTGCGGACCGCGAGCTGCCTGGGGCATGGGGTCGCCCGGGGCGAGCGGCTCTGCATGGGTGGGCCAAGCCGCCCAGGGATCAGGGTTGCCCGCCTGGTCGCCGGACATGGTGCTGACGATGCGACGGGACGCAAAGTGGCAGAAGGTGGATCCCGGCGCACCCCTACCTCGTGCGCCAAATGTCGGATTTCGGGTTCCGGCTGACCCTTGAGGTTCGAACACTGGGGTGCGCGCGGAGATTACGCCCTCTGTCTACCTGCTCCTCGCCGAATCGCTAGGATCTAAACTACGAAAAGATCAACACAAGAGACACAGGGTTTATACTGGTTCAGGCCACCATTGTGGTGTAATACCCTACTCCAGTGTGTGGTGTGTGGATTGCCTCTTGGGCTGATGATGAACAATACAAGGAAGAACAGCCTCATGAGGGTCTGTTCTTGGCTGGTGCGATGAACTGCTAGGAGGAGCTCAGTCGCCCTATCTCTCTCTTTCTATCCTAGATGTATGCCAGATACCAGATGCCTCTACCCTGGGGGTGGCTAGTCCTATTTATAGGCAAAGGCCCTGGGCCTCTTCCCAAATATTGAGCGGGAAGGGCGCCAACAATTGGCCATTTTGAAGGGGAACAGCGGGTACACTTATCCTAACTAAAATTGGTCCTCGCCTGTCAAAGGCTCTGGTGGTGACGCCGGCTTGGGCTCCACGGTGACCTCCATCCTGCCGTTGGACTGGTCTTGATCTTGTTGCACTGAAATGGATGCCTTTGCTTGATGCTCTCGCCTGCGCTTGCTCCCCTTGTACCAAAGAGGAAAGGAGGGCACTGCACGGGCTGGCGCCCTTGGTCTTCATGGCTTGCGTCATGGGCACCTCGCAAGGTACCCCGCCTTGAACTCTCCGCCTCCTCGCGAGCCAGCCTGATGAGGCCGTGCCTGAGGAAGCTCCTTGTCGTCCGCCCCGCGAGGCTTGACCCCTCGCGAGGGTCTTGAGCTTGTGTTGATGAAGAAGGGCTGCGCTGGGCCCCCCTTTGAGCCACTCCGCAGGCCACAGGCAGGCAAGTCTGGGGACCCCCGTTCCCAGAACGCCGACAGGGCCATCTTGAATGGGCCGACCATGTCCAGCCCCCAGACGGCAAAGGGCCAAGTGATGGGGATGGTCTTGAGTGCAGAAGCCGGCAGGTGTTGCTTGGAGCCGAAGACTTGGCACCCTTTGCAATGTTTGACTAGTTCCTTGGCATCCTCCAAAGCAGTCGGCCAGAAGAATCCACGGCGGAAGGCCTTGGCGACGAGCGCCTCGGAGGCATCATGGTGGCCGCATTCGCCTTGGTGGATGTCTTCGAGGATTGCTATGCCTTTCTCTGGCTCGACGCAGCGCTGGAAGACTCCGGTAGCACTGCGCCTGACTAGCTCTTGGTTCATTATTGTGTAGGCTCCGGCTCGGTGTTGGACTTGTCTTGCCGAGATCTCGTCAGTCGGTAGCTCTCCATTTACCAGAAAACGGAGGATGGGCTGAGCCCATGATGGGGCTGTGACTTCTTCGATTGCCAAAACGGCTGCTGCAACCAGGGTGGGCGGGCTGGGTTGTGAAGAGTTGGAGTCGGCCTCCGCCTGCTGTGCTGCTGCAGTCCCCGGGCTGGGTTTGGCTATGGCAGTCCCCGAGCCGGCTGCCGAAGTCCCCGGGCCGCCTGCCTGGTCCCCGAAGTCGGATCCGACTGCGTCGGGGTCAGGTGGCACAAAGATGGAACTGGATTCCGGAGATGGCTTGACAGATGGCTTGAGGAGGCGTTGGAGGGCGACGCCGGTTGGTATAGCTTGTCGGGTGGAGCCTATTCGTGTCAGGGCATCTTCTTGCTCATTGTCAGCCCATGGCACATGAAGGAACTCACACCCCTCGAAATATCCACTAAGCTGCTGGACGAGGAAACAGTAGCTTGCCATGTTTGCGTCCTTGGCATCCCAGTCGCCGGATGATTGTTGAACCACTAAGTCCGAGTCGCCATAACACAGGATCCGGCGGATGCCGAGTTCCTTGGCTAGCCGGAGCCTGTGTATGAGCGCCTCGTACTCGGCCACATTGTTAGAGGCGGCGAAGTGGATTTGCAGTGTGTATCTGAGTTTGTCGCCCTTGGGAGAGGTGAGGACGATGCCGGCTCCCAAGCCGGTGTGCATCTTGGATCCGTCAAAATGCATCAGCCAATGAGTGGAGTCGGGGGCCGGTGGCAGGTACTGGGTCTCGGCCCAGTCGACGAGGAAGTCGGCCAATGCTTGGGACTTGATGGCAGTGCGGGTGAGGGAGTCCTGGATTAGGGGGTGTCCGGATAGCCAAACTATCACCGTTGGCCGGACTCCTAGATTATGAAGATACAAGATTGAAGACTTCGTCCCGTGTCCGGATGGGGCTTTCCTTGGCATGGAAGACAAGCTTGGTGATACGGATATGTAGATCTCCTACCATTGTAACCGACTCTATGTAACCCTAACCCTCTCCGGTGTCTATATAAACCGGAGGGTTTTAGTCCATAGGACGAAAGACAATCATACCATAGGCTAGCTTCTAGGGTTTAGCCTCCTTGATCTCGTGGTAGATCTACTCTTGTCCTACCCATCTCATCAATATTAATCAAGCAGGAGTAGGGTTTTACCTCCATCGAGAGGGCCCGAACCTGGGTAAAAACATCGTGTCCCTTGTCTCCTGTTACCATCCGCCTAGACGCACAGTTTGGGAACCCCTACCCGAGATCCGCCGGTTTTGACACCGACATTGGTGCTTTCATTGAGAGTTCCTCTATGCCGTCACCTTTAGGCCCAATGGCTCCTTCCATCATCAACAAGGACATGGTCCAGGGTAAGACTTTTCTCCCCAGACAGATCTTCATATTCGGCGGCTTCGCACTGCGGGCCAATTCACTTGGCCATCTGGAGCAGATCGAAAGCTACGCCCCTGGCCATCAGGTCAGATTTGGGAGTTTGAACTTCACGGCTGACATCCGCGGAGACTTGATCTTCGACGGATTCGAGCCACAGCCAAGCGCGCTGCACTGTCTCGATGGGTATGATCTAGCTCTGCCGCCAAACAGTGCCCTGGAGGCCGCACCAGCGTCCACTCCGACCCTTAGCTCGGAGCCGACTTCGCCGATCGAGGATGAGTGGATGGACACCGCCTCGGGGGCTACGATCTCTACGGCGATTGAGCCGAACACCATCCCTGTCCTTTGAAAAAGCCCGTGATTCCGAGGTGCCGGACTCCTCTTCGGACTCTGAACCTCCCGCGCCCCTGCCAATCAAATCCGATTGGGCGCCGGTTATGGAGTTCACGGCCGCGGACATCTTTCAGCACTCGCCCTTTGGCAGCATCCTGAATTCACTAAAGTCTCTCTCTTTATCAGGAGAGCCCTGGCCGGAGTATGGTCAGGAAGGTTGGGATGCGGACGACGAAGAAATTCAACGCCCACCCACCACCCACTTCGTAGCCACTGTCGATGATTTAACTGACATGCTCGACTTCGACTTCGAAGACATCGACGGTATGGACGACGATGCAGGAGACAACCAAGAACCAGCGCCTACAGGGCACTAGAAGGCCACCTCATCATACGACATATACATGGTGGACACCCCAAAAGATGGGAATGGCAATGGAACAGCGGAGGATGACCCCTCCAAGAAACAGCCCAAGCACCGGCGTCAGCGGCGCCGCTCTAAATCCCGCCACAGCAAAAATGGTGATTCCGGCACGGGAGATAATAACACCCCGGACAGTGCCGAAGACAACCCCCTCCAGCAGGATGCAGCACAGGATGAGGGAGAAGCCAGCCATCATGATAGAGCGGCAGACAGAGAGGTAGAGGACGATAATTATATGCCTCCCTCCGAAGATGAAGCAAGCCTCGACGATGATGAATTTGTCGTGCCCGAGGATCTCGTCGAACAAGAGCGTTTCAAACGCAGGCTTATGGCCACGGCAAGCAGCCTCAAGAAAAAGCAACAGCAGCTTAGAGTTGACCAAGACTTGCTAGCTGACAGATGGACCGAAGTCCTTGCAGCCGAAGAGTATAAACTCGATCGCCCCTCCAAGAGCTACCCAAAGCGCAGGCTGCTACCAATTAGAGGAGGAAGCACCCAAACCTACATCGCCAGCGCATGATGCGGCCGACCGGCCACCTCGTGGCCGCAACAGAGAGGCCTCTAGGCCCTCCACTAAAGCCGCACCCCGGCATTGCTCGAAAAGTACAAAGCCACGGGGAAATGCACCAGACTTGCGAGACATATTGGAGGACAAGGCAAGGCAAATAAGATCGATCTACGGATCGCGTGGGCGCCCCACGATACGTGATGACAACCGTCACGCCGGATACAGCAATTCCGGCCGGGCCGAACACAATAGACAAAGCTCATTTGAGCTACGTCGTGATATAGCCCAATATAGAGGCGCCACACACCCACTATGCTTCACAGACGAAGTAATGGATCATCAAATCCCAGAGGGTTTCAAACCCGTAAACATTGAATTATACGACGGCACAACAGATCCTGCGGTTTGGATCGAGGATTATCTCCTTCACATCCACATGGCCCGCGGTGATGATCTACGCGCCATCAAATACCTCCCACTCAAGCTTAAAGGACCTGCTCGGCATTGGCTCAACAGCTTGCCAGCAGAATCAATTGGTTGTTGGGAAGACCTGGAAGCCGCATTCCTTGATAACTTCCAGGGCACATATGTGCGACCACCAGACGCTGATGACCTAAGCCACATAATTTAGCAGCCAGATGAATCGGCCAGACAATTTTGGACACGGTTCTTAACCAAGAAAAACCAAATCATTGACTGTCCGGATGCAGGGCCCTTGCAGCCTTCAAACATAACATCCGCGACGAGTGGCTTGCCCGGCACCTAGGACAGAAAAAGCCAAAATCCATGGCAGCCCTCACATCACTCATGACCCGCTTCTGCGCGGGAGAGGACAGCTGACTAGCTCGTAGTAACAACCTGACCAAAAACACTAGTAGTTCGGATACCAAGGACAGCAATGGCAGGTCGCGTCGCAACAAGCACAAGTGCCGCATTAACGGCGATAATACTAAAGATACGGTAGTCATTGCCGGATTCAGAGGCTCTAAACCCGGTCAGCAGAAAAAGCCGTTCAAAAGAAATACTCAGGGCCTGTCCAATTTGGACAGCATACTCGATCGCTTGTGCCAGATACATGTCACCCCCGAAAAACCAGCCAACCACACCTCCAGGGATTGTTGGGTATTCAAGAAGGCAGGCAAGTTAAGTGCCGAAAACAACGACAAGGGGCTGCATAGCGATGACGAGGAGGAGCCCCGGCCACCGAACAATAGAGGACATAAGGGCTTTCCCCCACAAGTGCGGACAGTGAACATGATATACGCAACCCACATACCCAAAAGGGAGCGGAAGCATGCACTTAGGGACGTATATGCGATGGAGCCAGTCGCCCCAAAGTTCAACCCGTGGTCCTCATGCCCGATCACTTTTGATCGAAGGGACCACCCCACTAGCATCCGCCATGGTGGATTCGCCGCATTGGTTCTTGACCCAATCATTGACGGATTTCACCTCACTAGAGTCCTGATGGACGGCGGAAGTAGCCTGAACCTGCTTTACCAGGATACAGTGCGCAAAATGGGCATAGACCCCTCAAGGATTAAACCCACAAAAACGACCTTTAAAGGCGTCATACCAGGTGTAGAGGCCAACTATACAGGCTCAATTACACTTGAAGTGGTCTTCGGATCCACAGATAACTTCCAAAGCGAGGAGTTAATCTTCGACATAGTCCCGTTCTGCATAGGCTATCACGCACTGCTCGGACGAACCACATTTGCAAAGTTCAATGCGGTGCCACACTATGCATACCTTAAGCTCAAGATGCCAGGCCCTTGAGGAGTAATCACGGTCAATGGAAACACCGAACACTCTCTCCGAACGGAGGAGCATACGGCGGCCCTCGCGGCGGAAGTACAAAGCAGCCTCTTAAGGCAATTCTCGAGTCCGACTACTAAACGTCTGGACACAGTCAAGCGCGCCCGGAGTAACCTACAACAAGACCGCCTGGCGCGTTCCGAGCACGCGTAGCAATGCGGCCCCAACCCCAGCCCTCGCGAAATCGCGAGACTAGTGCCACGCGTACATAACTACGCTCTGGAGATACCATGGGCATAGGGGGAGGGGCACGACAACGGCATGCCCAGAGTGCGGCTCAACCACACAAGGGGCTCCCAATTGTGTCATTCTTTTTTTTCTTTTTTCTTATTCTCAGGACTCCGTTTTCCAGAAGCCCTGTCCGGCAGTAGAATCGCCGAACTCACGATGCAACAGCCAGGGAAGCAGAAAAGCTACGTCGAGTGTCCAGGTGGTCTCTATTACGAGCAGTATACCTGTTTTACATACTATCACGTAGCCTACCCCTGGAGGGGGACATGTTAAATAGTCCCATCCCTTGCTTATCGCACTATTTGTATCATTCTGCTTTCATTGCAGTATCTTTTGAATAAACAATACATAGCTTCTGCTTATTATTGCATTTCCTTTTTTTATAAATGTTCATCTATGACATGTTGCACCCGTACAATTTGGTACGGTCAATACACCAGGGGCTTAAGTACCCCAAATCATGGTGTGATAAGTTCGAACACTTTCACAAGTGCGGCACCCCGAACTTATAGCATTATATGCATCGGCTCCAAATCATGTCTTGGGTCAATAGTTGGGTTTGCCCAGCTCCCATGTTTTGGTACCTTACGTTCCGTTATATCGGCTAAGGTAGCACTGGGAGAACCACTGCGATTGTGCCCCGGTTGAGCTGGGTTGAGCACCTCAGTGGAGAAAGCTAAAACTGACCGTCATGATAGGGCGAGAGCCGGTCACTGTTCGAGAGGTTTTTCGGGTCCCTAAAGACTCATGCCGCTTAGAGCGAGCAGTCAGCATTGTCCGGCCAAGGCATGGATAGCGCCCCGAACTCGGTCTTCCAAATACCAGGGGCTTCGCCGAAATTTAAAATTATAGAATTCTATGGCTAAGTGAGAATGTTCAAGCATTGTAGTCCGGTTGCCTCGTTCGTTGTGTTGAACGCCTTCCTCGAAAGGACCCAAGAATGGGAACAAGAGCGCTCAAGTTTATCCCGAACACCCCAGCACTCGTGGCATGGGGGCTGAAGCCAACGACTCGCCATCTCTCAAATTTGATAAACGGCCGCGCAGAAGGTAATATTTTAAATTAACAAGCGTTGCTTAGCGCATATGAACAAAGTTTTCAGCGTACAGGATAACAAATGCGAGTCTACTCAAAAATTACATCTTTGGAGCATTCACCCGCTATAATGCGGGCACCCTTCAGGACGCCCTTATAGTACATCTCGGGCTTGCGATACTCCTTGCCCGGCGGTGGCGCGTCCGTCACAAGCTTCTCAGCGTCCATCTTGCCCCAGTGCACTTTAGCATGGGCAAGGGCCTGATGGGCACCTTCAATGCAGGCGGAGTGCTTGATGACTTCAATCCATGGACAGGCGTCCACCAGCCGCCGCACCAAACCGAAGTAGCTCCCATGCACGGCTTCCTTAGGCCACAGCCGAACTATGAGGCCCTTCATGGCCTGTTCGGCCACCTTGTGGAGCTCGACCAGCTGCTTCAGCTAGTCGCTCAGGGGCACCGGATGTCTGGCCTCGGCATATTGAGACCAGAACACCTTTTCCGTCGTGCTCCCCTCCTCGGCTCGGTAGAACGCGGCAGCATCAGACACACTACAGGGCAGATCGGTGAACGCTCCTGGAGAGCTCCAGATTCGGGTAAGTAACATATAATTCACTTTTATATGCTTGCTTTGCATAATGAATGCCTTACCCGCCGCTATCTTCTTTGTCGCCTCGATCTCCTGGAGGGCCTTCTGGGCTTCGGCCTTAGCGGCTTTGGCACTCTCAAGAGCCAAGGCAACCTCAGACTCTCGAGTCTTCGAGTCACGCTCCAAACTCTCATGTTTTTCCACGAGAGCCTGGAGCTCTTGCTGCACCTCCGCCACCCACGCCTCCTGCTTCTCTCGCTCGGCGCGCTCCAAGGCCGCACTGTTCTCGGCCTTGGACACCGCTTCCTTCAGGGTCGCCACCTCGTTTGTGGCCCCTGCAATACCCACGTTATTTCTATCATTTTTTGCAACCAAATCCTTTCTATAAGGTATTACTTTAATAAGGTATTACTTACCTTCCTTGTCCTCGAGCTGCTTCTTGGCAAGGCCGAGCTCGTTCTCGTACCGCTCGAGGCTCTCCTTCAATGTATTGACCTCCGCAGTTAGTGTGGCAGAGGTCAGCAGCGCAGCCTGCATTCCCATATTAACATATTTATGTTAGACTCCTGCGTATATCTTTTTAGATCCTCGGCTTGGCTTTTCTTTCCGAACACCAAACTGAGCATCAGGGGCTACTGTCTATGCGGTAATATTCTTACATATCTTAAAAACTTACCTCAAAGCCTGTTAGAAGGCTGGTACAGGCTTCAGTCAGCCCGCTCTTGGCGGACTGAACTTTCTGGATCACCGCACTCATAACAGTGCGATGCTCCTCGTCGATGGAGGCGCCGTTAAGCGCCTCCAGCAAATTATCCGGCGCCTCCGGTTGGACGGAGGTCACCGGTGTTGCAGTCTCGCCCTTCTTACGAAGGGACCGCCCGTCGAACTTCGGAACTACTAAAGGTTCCGGTACGGAGTCCGGCACAGGGCCGGACTTAGTGCCCTATGGGGTTTTGCCCCCTTTGCGCCCGGAGTCCGGGAGGTCACCTTGCGGCGCCTCCAGGACCACCTCCTCCCGATTGGGCCCCTTTTGGGACTCCACCACGGTGTCTTTTGCGTCGCGAGGGGAGGAGGCGGTCGGAAGGTAAATGCTATTCACATCCGACGAACCCAGGGAGCCGCTCGATGAAGCGGTGAGCTTGTCCTTGGGCGGGCTACATGGTTGTATCCGGCGTTAGAAGACACCATGCGACAAATGAAAAATCATGAGTTATTCCGGAATCCGGACACTTACGATCTCGCCAGGGGCTTGGCCCTCGAGGGCCACTCCTCTTCGCCGGCGTCGGCATTGGTGGAGTACTCCGGAGGAAGGGTCCTTCCCTTCTTGGACCCTCCGGCCTCCCCGGTTGGGGAGGCCTTCCTTTTCTTCTCTCCCCCCGTTAGGGGAGAAGCCTCTTTCTTCTCATCCTCGTCTTCGTGGGAGGAGTCAGCCTCGGAGTCATCGGATGATGAGTCCGATAACACGTGACGCCGGGAACTCTTTCAAGTTCTCGTGGCCTTCTTCTTGGCCTTCTTCTCCGGCACCACATGAGGTGCCGGAACCAGCAGCCCCGTCAATTGGGCGTCCGCTGCGTCTTCTGGCAAAGGAGCCGGACAGTTAACCTGCTCGGACTTCTTCAGCCAGTCCTGCCAAGGGTAAGGGAGCTTAGATCTCACATAGAGTCAGACTATGAAAAACAAGAATCCCGTAAAGGGTAGAATAGCTTACCTCGCTGGCCTGACGCCACGAGCTGAATCCGTGATCTTTGGTAGCGGATATGGGGGCCTCGGCGCCCTTAAACAGCATCTTTGTATGTAGTGTCGAAGAGCTTGCTCAAGGTTTGGTGTTGTGCCAGATCAAACTCCCACAATTTGAAGGCCCGTTGTTGGCACGGGAGGATCCGGCGTATGAGCATGACCTGGACTACGTTGACAAGCTTGAGATTTGTGTTCACCAGCTTTTGAACGCAGGCTTGAAGTCCAGTCAGCTCTTCCGAATCTCCCCACGTTAGGCCCGTCTCTTTCCAGGAGGTGGGCCATGTGGGGAAACCAGATCGGAATTCGGGGGCCGCCGCCCATTTGGGGTCGCGCGGCTCGGTGATGTAGAACCACCCCAATTGCCACCCCTTTATTTTCTCCACAAAGGAGCCCTCGAGCCATAGGACGTTGGCCATCCGGCCCGCCATGGCACCTCTGCACTCCGCTTAGCGGCCGCCCACTACCTTCGGCTTGACATTAAAAATCTTCAGCCATAACCCGAAGTGGGGCTGGATGCAGAGGAAGGCCTCGCACAAGACGATGAACGCCGAGATGTTGAGGATGAAATTTGGGGCCAGATCATGGAAATCTAGGCCATAGTAGAACATGAGCCCCCGGACAAATGGGTGAAGTGGAAAACCTAGTCCGCGGAGGAAGTGGGTAAGAAACACCACCCTCACATGGGGCCTGGGGGTAGGAAGGAGCTGCCCCTTGTCGGGGAGCCGATGCGCGATGTCGCTGGATAAGTATCCGGCCTTCCATAGCTTTTTGACTTGTTCCTCCATTACGGAGGAGACCATCCACTTGCCTCCCACTCCGGAGATGGCTGGGGAAAGTTGAGGCGAGATGTGCGGACTTGGGTGCTGGAGCTCGAGTGCGCGGAAATGGATAAGCAAAGGAGGAAGAAGGCGTAGGTAAAAAGGTGGATCCTTATCCCCTTATATGGACGGACAAAATTATGCGTTCCCACCGGCCTGATAAAACTCGCTTATCTCCCAAGCGTCGTAATCAACGGCGTGGTTGGGTTACCCACGCCCGTATTGATGAGAATCCCGGAATAAGGGGACACGATCTCTGCTTTGACAAGACGTGCCAAGGAAACCGCCTCGCTAAACACGCTGAGGTGGGACAGTAAAAACGATTCCAATAAAGGCTTGGCCGTGGTGTGACGTCACGCTACAGAATACGTCAGCAGATTGAATTTGTGTAGAGATTATTCTCTCTACGGTGGTATGTGGAACTTATTTTGCAGAGCCGGACACTATCCTTGTGTTCAAAATCTTCTATGAAGTATTTGGAGGAGGAACCCGCCTTGCAATGCCGAAGACAATATGCGCGCCGGACTCGTCGTCATTGAAGCCTGGTTCAGGGGCTACTAAGGGAGTCCTGGATTAGGGGGTGTCCGGATAGCCGAACTATCACCGTTGGCCGGACTCCTAGACTATGAAGATACAAGATTGAAGACTTCGTCCCGTGTCCGGATGGGGCTTTCCTTGGCGTGGAAGACAAGCTTGGCGATACGGATATGTAGATCTCCTACCATTGTAACCGACTCTGTGTAACCCTAACCCTCTCCGGTGTCAATATAAACCAGAGGGTTTTAGTCCATAGGACGAACAACAATCATACCATAGGCTAGCTTCTAGGGTTTAGCCTCCTTGATCTCGTGGTAGATCTACTCTTGTACTACCCATATCATCAATATTAATCAAGCAGGAGTAGGGTTTTACCTCCATCGAGAGGGCCCGAACCTGGGTAAAAACATCATGTCCCTTGTCTCCTGTTACCATCCGCCTAGACGCACAGTTCGGGAACCCCTACCCGAGATCCGCCGGTTTTGATACCGACAGCGGGGCTGATAGTACATTGTGTAAGGAGCCAGCGCGATGGCCCATTTCGCCACTCGGCCGGATGCGTCCCGGCTGCCTATGATCTCGGCAAGCGGAGCAGTGCATACGACCGTGGTGGGATGTTCTTGAAAGTAGGGCTTGAGTTTCTTGGAGGCGAAGTACACACCATAGCACATTTTCTGATAGTGCGGGTAGTTTTGTTTTGAGGCGGTCAACACTTCGCTCAAATAATATACCGGCCTCTGGACTAGCTGAGCTCGGCCTTCTTCTGGACGCTGGACTACGATGACCGTGCTGACCACCCGGCTGGTGGCGGCGATGTAGAGGAGCATGGGCTCCTTCTCAGTTGGGGCCGCCAAGACAGGTGGTGTGGACAACATCTTCTTCATCTCGTGGAAAGCTTGGTCTGCCTGGTCATTCCACTCAAAGTGAGCGGATTTCTTCATGAGTCGGTAGAGGGGGAGAGCCTTTTCTCTGAGCCGGCTCATGAAGCGGTTTAAAGATGCTAGGCATCCGGTGAATTTTTGAACGTCCCGCAGCTTGGTAGGGACCTTCATTCTCTGTATGGCCTTGATCTTCATTGGGTTGCACTCGATGTCGCGTTTGGAGACCAGGAAGCCTAGAAGCTGGCCGGCTGGTACCCCGAACACGCACTTCTCCTGGTTGAGCTTGATCTGAAACCGGCGCAAATTCTCAAAGGTCTCCTTGAGGTCTTCCAGCAGGGTGTCGTGCTTCTCCGTCTTCACCACGACATCGTCTACGTAGACGTGGGCTTTTCTGCCGAGTTGCTTGAGGAGGCATTTCTGCATGCAACGCTGAAAGGTGGCACCGGCATTTCTCAAGCCGAATGTCATGGTCAGGTAACAGAAAGCTTCGAATGGGGTGATGAAGGCGGTCTTCAAGCGATCAGCCGGGTTCAACTTTATCTGGTGGTAGCCTGAATAAGCATCCAAGAAACTCAACAGCTCGCATTCGGCTGTGGAGTCTATCACTTGGTCAATCCTTGGCAGGGCGAACGGATCTCTAGGGCAGGCTTTGTTGAGGCTGGTGTAGTCGATGCACATGCGCCACTGCTTGTTCTTCTTCAACACGAGGACCGGGTTGGCAAGCCATTCTGGAAAGAACACTTCCATGATGAAGCCGGCTGCCAGAAGTCGGGCTATTTCTTCTCCGACTACTCTTCTCTTCTCTTCTGACAAGCGGCGCAAGGGCTGCATGACTGGCTTTGCGTCAGCCCGGACGTGTAGCTTGTGCTCGGCGAAATCCGTCGGGACACCCGGCATGTCTTTGGGAGACCATGCAAAGGCGTCCCGATTCTCACGGAGGAAATCGACGAGCTCGCCTTCCTATTTGCAATCAAGGCCTGTGCCTATGACAGCGTGCCTCTCCGGGTGCTCCGGGTCCAGAGGTATCTTCTTTGTCTCCTTGGCCGGCTGGAAAGAACCTTGAGCTTCACATTCTTTGGGGTCAGGAGACAAGGCCGGCTTCTTGCCAGCCAAGGTCACAATTCGCTCTAGCATCTTCTTTTCTTCGACGATCACGAGGGACTCGGCCAGCCGGCTGCTGGCTGCTGCACACTCAGAGGACTTCTTATAGTCTCCGGCTATGGTGATTATGCCCTTGGAACTCGGCATCTTCATCTTGAGGTAGGCGTAGTGGGGCACAGCCATAAACTTGCCCAACGCTGGTCGACCAAGTAATGTGTGGTATGGGCTCTCCAAATCCACTACCTCGAACCATATTGCCTCTCGGCGGAAATGATCCTTGTCCCCAAAGAGGACATCCATCTTGATCTTGCCGATTGGTGAGCAGGACAGGCCGGGTATGATGCCGTGGAACACAATCCGGCTTGCCATGAGTTGCTTCGGCTTGATGTTGAGCTTCTCCATTGTATCTCGGTACAGTATGTTGATACTGCTCCCGCCGTCTATCAGCACGCTGGAGAATCGGGCAGCACGCCTCTCTGTCGCCAGGGTGGCATCCAAAACCAGGGCATAGGAGCCAGGAGACGGCATCATCTTTGGGTGGTCGTCCTGGCTCTAGCTGATGGGCTTTTCTGACCAATGCATGAACTCAGGGTTACTGGTGGCGACCGTGTTGACTTCTTGGTGTTGTCGGCGCCGGCTGCACCAATCTTCTGTCTGGCTGGTGAACATGATGTAGGCGGCTTGCTCGTCGGGGAACTCGTCTTGGACAGCTCTGACTACAGGCCGAGCGGCCGGCTGCTGTGGGGCAGGAGGCGGCTGGCCTGCAGGCGGAGGCGGCAATAGCCCCTCGCCCTTGGAGATTCGGGTGAGCCAATGACACTTCCGAGTCGTATGGTTGGACGGCTTCGCGCTGCTGTGGAACTTGCAGGGGGCATCGAGGGTTTGCTCGTAGGAGAAAGCCCGCTGCCAAGCCGGCCTGTCGCCCTTCTGCTTCTTCGGAGCCGGCCGTCCCTCAGGCTGCTCTTCTTCGATCGTGGCCACCTGCCGGCTAGTGGAAGGCGGCATAGGGGCCTTGCGCTTGTGGTCGTTTTGATACGGGCGCCGGCTTGATTCTCCAGCCGGCGTCTTGGGAGCCGGCGCCAGCACTTTTTCGGAGGTGTCTACTCGGAGCTCAGTCTTCATTGAGGAGTCGGCCGTGGCATATTTGTCCGCGATGATCAGCAGCTCATCAAGGGTTGCCGGCTCGTCGCAGAGGAGTCGGTGCTTGAGGAGAGTGCCCTCACGGCACCCGGCGGTGAAGTACTCAATGGCCTGAACCTCGTGCACCCCCTCGCAGGAGTTGCGGAGCTCGGCCCAACGCGTGAGGTAGTCGCGGGTTGATTTGTTGGGCCCTTGTATGCACAAGGAGAGCTGTCGGGGCTTGGGAACCCGTTTGTAGGTGCTGGTGAAGTTGCGTATGAAGGCTTCAGTGAAGTCCAACCAGCTATTGACATTGTAAGGCTTGAGTCTGTTGAGCCAGGTGCGCGCCGTGCCTTGGAGCATCAGGGGGACATATTTCACGGCAACGCGTCGGTTGCCGTTCGCTATGCGAATTGTGGTGGAGTAGTCGATCAACCAGTCTTCCGGCTTCACGGAGCCGTTGTACTTGGGCGTGTCTCTTGGGAGCGAGAACCCTTTGGGAAAGGGCTTGTCGCGGATGCGGGGGCCGAAACAAGGCGGGCCGACATCATCTTCTTCTTCCAGGGCTAGGGATCGCGCAAGGCGGTCGATCCGATGGCGGGCATCATTCTCGCCGACTCCTTCGCGGCGATCAAGTCGGCCACTGAGAGTCGGATGCTCGACAGGCGGCGGGGTGGGATATCTTTCCCCGCGAGGCGGAGGAGGAGGCGGGTCGCCCCGCCGTTCCACTCCTCGAGGGCGGCCTTCTGCGTCGCGCTCGATGGTAATGCGAGTCCGGCTGTGGCTAGCAGCCGACTCCTTCTCTTGTCTTGTACGGGCGCCGCCCGCAGTCGGCGTATGCGACGTCGCGCCGTGCTCTCAGCAAGGGGGGCTTCCAGCTCGGACGCCGGCTTCGTGCCGCTCTGTGGCCGCGTCAATCAGCTGCTGGATGCGTCTGGTCATGTAGGGGATCTCATCGGCCCCCAATCCGTTTAGCTCGTCAACGATCGACTGGGCGGCGCGTAGATTCTCGAGGGGCATGGCGTAGACTGGGCGGTCCGCTCCCAGCATGCTGGTGATGGTCGCGTCGCGTTTCTTGACAACGCCGACTCGGCTTGGCCCTTCTGGAGGCGGCGTGCCGAAGGCGGCGCGGTCGACTTCCCGCTGGTGGGCTTCCGTGAGGTGTCTCATGGTGGCTATCTTCTGGCGTTCTGCAAGGAGGGCAAGGCGACGTGCCTCTAGCGCCTCAGCGTCAGCGTCCGCCGGGATGGGGGCGGACAGATCATGCAATGCGGCCTGCAGGGCGTCGCGGGCGTTCTCGTCGGAGGCGACGCCGTGGCTAATGACTAGCACTTCGGTGACGGTGCTGCCGCCACTGTCGGCTCGAGGGAGAGGGTCGTCAAAGATGATCACGTCGGTGGGAAAGGCGTCGAGCGACGCCGTGTCGGAGTCGACAAGCATCGGGTCGGTGGAGCCGACCGACTCCAAGTCTGCGGTAGGCTCGCCGGAGACATGGAGTTGGTCGAGGAGGCTGACGAGGCGGCTCTCAGGGCAGCCTGTGCCCGCGTCGGATGCAGGCTCGTCGGAGATGCGAGTCTCGCCAAGAAGATCGGCGAGGCAGCTCACTGCGCAGATATCGTCGATGCTTTGCAGCGCGTCGGGGCAAGCGCCATCGGGCGTGCCGGGCTGGCTACGCTCGCTGGGGAGGAAGAGGGTTCCCGTCCAGAGTAGGTCTCCGGACGACGGTGCACCTGGCCCCATGGTGGGCGCCAAATGTCGGGTGGTAGGTGCGACATATGCCAACGGGTGGCTTATCATTGTGGGAGCCAGCAAGACATCGCCGGTGCCTGGAAACGGAATAAGGCGAAGACATGCATGTCGGTGGATCTTACCCAGGTTGGGGGCTCTCCATGGAGATAATACCCCTACTCCTGCTTTGCGGGGTCTCCGCATGATCACTAGATCGATAAGAAGCTACAAGTGGCTCCTTGAGCTGTTCGGTGGGAGGAGGAAGAAGGGCAAGGCTAGCTCTCTTCTCTCCCTATGGTAGTGTCTAAAACTCTCTGAGATCCACCCTTTGCATGGGTGTCCCGGGGGGCTTATATAGGCCTACCCCCCGGGGGTACAATGGTAATCCGGCTGGGCGTGGGTCCAGGCCGTCAGTGTCTACAACCGCCGGCTTCTCTGTCGGCTCATAGGGCCCGCCGTCTGGTGGGTTCCGCCGGCTGCTGGCCCATTGGTCGACAGGCCGGCCCCACCGCTTGGGGGGTCTTGTTGTGGGCTGGTTACTGTTGCCTCGCCTCTAATGACGAGGGCTTTGTCGAGGTAAGCATGGCTACAGTGCTGCCGCCTGGCGGGCACTCACTGTAGCCTTACCTCGTCTTGTCTGCTTAATAGTGCGCACGCCCCGAGGACGGGAGCAAGCCGGCTATAGGAAGCCGGCCTGGCCTTAGGCCGGCTGGGGGAGGCCAGGCCGCCTTCGGATGTCTCTCTGACCGAAGGGGCCCGACGCCTTTGGGCCGTACCAGTGGCCCGTCATGGATGGCGTCATGATTCACGTGGCAACAGTGCCTCGCCGGACAGGAGATGTCTGCCCTGTACGGCATACTGTAGCCACGCATGCTCCGGGATTCGGGGGTGGCAGGGTCCACTGTAGCCACGCCCCGTCTCGTCACCGTTATGGGGGGTTGACTTTAGGGTGCGACCCATGGCCGCCTGCCATGGGTCGGCTTTCTTGGAGTCGGTCTGAGGGAGTCCTGGATTAGGGGGTGTCCGGATGGCCCGACTATAGCCTTTGGCCGGACTCCCAGACTATGAAGATACAAGATTGAAGACTTCGTCCCGTGTCCCGATAGGGACTTTCCTTGGCGTGGAAGGTAAGCTTGGCGATACGATATGAAGATCTCCTCCCATTGTAACCGACTCTGTGTAACCCTAGCCCTCTCCGGTGTCTATATAAACCGGAGGGTTTTAGTCCATAGGACAGATAACAATCATACCATAGGCTAGCTTCTAGGGTTTAGCCTCTCTAATCTCGTGGTATATCAACTCTTGTAATACCCATATCATCAATATCAATCAAGCAGGAGTAGGGTTTTACCTCCACCGAGAGGTCCCGAACCTGGGTAAAAACATCGTGTCCCTTGCCTCCTGTTACCATCCACCTAGACGCACAGTCCAGGACCCCCTACCCAAGATCCGCCGGTTTTGACACCGACATTGGTGCTTTCATTGAGAGTTCCTCTGTGTCATCGCCTTTAGGCCCGATGGCGTCTTTGATTGTCAACCACGACGCGGTCCAGGGTGATACTTTTCTCCCCGGACAGATCTTCGTATTCGGCGGCTTCGCACTGCGGGCCAACTCGCTTGGCCATCTGGAGCAGATCGGAAGCTACGCCCCTGGCCATCCGGTCAGGTTTGGAAGCTTAAACTACACGGCCGACATCCGCGGGGACTTGATCTTCAACGTATTCGAGCCACAGCCGAGCGTGCCGCACTGTCTCGATGGGCATGATCTAGCTCTACCGCCGGACAGCGCCCAATGTGTCACTCAGGTGTCCGCTCCGACCATTAGCTCGGAGCCGACTGCACTAGTCGGGGACGGACGGTTGGACGCCGCCCCGGGAGCCGCAATCTCTACGGTGATAGAGCCGAATACCAGTCTAGTCCTTTGCGAGGCCCGTGACTCCGAGGTGTTGGACTCCGTTCCGGACTCCGAATACTCCGCACCCCTTCCGATTGAACCCGATTGGGCTCCGATCATGGAGTTCACCGCCGCGGACATCTTTCAGCACTCACCCTTTGGCGATATCCTGGATTCACTAAAGTCTCTCTCTTTGTCAGGAGAGCCCTGGCCGGACCATGGTCAGCAGGGTTGGGATACGGACGACGAGGAAATTCGAAACCCACCCACCACCCACTTTGTAGCCACTGTCGACGATCTAACCGACATGCCAGACTTCGACTCCGAAGACGTCGACGGTATGGACGCCGATGAAGGAGACGACCAAGAACCAGCACCTATAGGGAATTGGAAGGCCACCTCGCCATATGACATATACATGGTGGACACCCCAAAGCAGGGGATGGAGATGAAAAAGCGGAGGATGACCCCTCCAAGAAGCAACCCAAGCGCCAACGTCAGCGGCGCCGCTCTAAATCTCGCCAAAGCAAGAACGGCGAATCCGGCACCGGAGACGTCAACACCCCGGATAGTGCCGAAGACAACCCCCTCCAGCAGGATTCAGCACGGGAGGACGAAGGAGCCAGCCCTCATGAGAGAGCGGCAGACAAAGAGGTTGAGGACGACAATTATATGCCTCCCTCCGAAGACGAGGCAAGCCTCGACGGCGACGAATTCGTCATGCCAGAGGATCCCGTCGACCAACAGCGTTTCAAACGCAGGCTTATGGCCACGGCAAGCAGCCTCAAGAAAAAACAGCAGCAGCTTAGAGCTGACCAAGACCTGCTAGCCGACAGATGGACCGAAGTCCTAGCAGCCGAAGAGTATAAACTCGAACGCCCCTCCAAGAGTTACCCAAAGCGCAGGCTGCTACCCCAACTAGAGGAGGAAGCAACTAAACCTACATCACCAGCGTACAATGCGCCCGATTGGCCACCCCGTGGCCGCGACAGAGAGGCATTTCGGCCCTAAAACCAAGCCACACCTGGGCACCGCTCTAAAAATACCAAAGCATGGGGAAACGCAACAGACCTGCGAGACATATTGGAGGATAAGGCAAGGCAAACAAGATCGATCTACGGATCGCGTGGGCGCCCCACATCACGGGACGATAACCGTCACGCCGGATATGATAAATACGGCCAGGCCGAATACAACTGACAAAGCTCATCCGAGCTACGTCGCGACATAGCCCAGTACAGGGGCGCCGCACACCCACTGTGCTTCACAGATGAAGTAATGGATCATCAAATCCCCGAGGGCATTAAACCCGTAAACATCGAATCATACGATGGCACAACTGATCTCGCGGTATGGATCGAGGATTATCTCCTTCATATCCACATGGCCCGTGGTGATGATCTACATGCCATCAAATACCTCCCGCTTAAGCTCAAAGGACCAGCTCGACATTGGCTTAACAGCCTGCCAGCAGAGTCAATTAGTTGCTGGGAGGACCTGGAATCCGCATTCCTCGATAACTTCCAGGGCACTTACGTGCGACCACCAGACGCCGATGACCTAAGCCACATAATCCAGCAGCCAAAGGAATCGGCCAGACAATTCTGGACACGGTTCCTAACCAAGAAAAATCAAATAGTCGACTGTCCGGACGCCGAGGCCCTTGCAGCCTTCAGGCACAACATCCGAGACGAATGGCTTGCCCGACACCTAGGACAGGAAAAGCCGAAATATATGGCAGCCCTCACGACACTCATGACCCGCTTTTGCGCGGGCGAAGACAACTGGCTAGCTCGTAGCAATAACATAACCAAGAGCCCTGGCAATTCGGATACCAAGGACAACAATGGCAGGTCACGTCGCAACAAGCACAAGCGCCACATTAACAGCGACAATACTTAGGATACGACAGTCAATGCCGGATTCCGAGGCTCTAAGCCCGGTCAGCGGAAGAAGCCATTCAAAAGAAACCCTCCGAGCCCATCCAACCTAGACCGGATACTCGATCGCTTGTGCCAGATACACGGCACCCCCGAACAACCAGCCAACCACACCAACAGGGATTATTGGGTGTTCAAGCAGGCAGGCAAGCTAAGTGTTGAAACCAGAGACAAGGGGCTGCGTAGCGATGACGAGGAGGAGCCCCGGCCGCTGAACAACAGAGGACAGAAGGGCTTCCCCCCACAAGTGCGGACGGTGAATGAGGGAGTCCTGGATTAGGGGGTGTCCGGATGGCCAGACTATGACCTTTGGCCGGACTCCCGGACTATGAAGATACAAGATTGAAGACTTCGTCCCGTGTCCGGATAGGGACTTTCCTTGGCGTGGAAGGCAAGCTTGGCGATACGATATGAAGATCTCCTCCCATTGTAACCGACTCTGTGTAACCCTAGCCCTCTCTGGTGTCTATATAAACCGGAGGGTTTTAGTCCGTAGGACAGATAACAATCATACCATAGGCTAGCTTCTAGGGTTTAGCCTCTCCGATCTCGTGGTAGATCAACTCTTGTAATACCCATATCATCAATATCAATCAAGCAGGAGTAGGGTTTTACCTCCACCGAGAGGGCCTGAACCTGGGTAAAAACATCATGTCCCTTGTCTCCTGTTACCATCTGCCTAGACGCATAGTTCGGGACCCCCTACCCGAGATCCGCCGGTTTTGACACCGACATTGGTGCTTTCATTGAGAGTTCCTCTGTGTCGTCACCAACAGGAAGGATGCCGCACCCTGTCTTTAAAGACGGTGCTGTTGCTAAAGAAGCTTTGGCTGTCGGCTAGACTATCCGGCTAGGCAGGTTTTTGATGACCGCCTGTTCGGCCGCCGCGCCGGCGATGACCTCTCGGGTCATCGAAAGCAATCTCCAGATCAGCTCGGAACTCGCCGAGCAGTTAGATCCGATGGAGCTCTCTTCTCTAAACGATCTCTTGGATCGCATCGCCGCCCTGGGACTCACTACAGATTACGGCCAGATGGGGCTTAAACCCGATCAGAGAGAGATTGACTCTCCCCAGGTCACCCACCACGTTGAAGTGGTGGAAGAACAACACGGCGAATCTTCGCCCATCCTAAGGACCAGATGTGTCCGGATTCCCGACCCCTCCAAGCCGGATATCCGCGGAGGGGAGGATGTCGCCCAAGCCCTGAACCTGAAGTCAGGCAGCAGGCTGGATTCATCGAACAACGTCCAAGAAAACAAGCTTCCGGATTCGGAAATTTCTTGGCCCCTGAGTCTTAGATCGGGCGAGGTTTCGGATTTAAAATCACCCGCCCACCCAACTATAAGGGATTTATCCCAAATACGGCAAGAGCCCGGGGAAACAGTACACCACTACTGGGCCAGATTCCTCCTGGTTATTAACATGATAAAGGACTGCCGTGAGAAGGATGCAATTACATTCTTCTGTAACAACTATACGGACATCGTAATCCTCAACGCCATAAGTCGTCGCGAAATTACACGCTTCGCCGACTTTGACACCCATAGTACAAAAGTATTGTGCGAAAGAAAGCGTTCGGAAAACCGAAACGAAATTCTGGGACAATCCTGCCCTGAATACAATCCCAGTCCGAAATAAAAGGGCGCATTATCGCTAGGTACCTAAGCCAAACAGCAAAAAACAAAAACCCTCTACAGGGTATGGGACCGTACTGGAGGGATGGCTCAATGGACCCTGTAAAATTCATAGTTCAGGGGAAGTCGCACCAACTCACAACCTTAGAGCATGTTGGATACTCCGGCAGGTGGCCCAGAGCGGCGAGGAGCTTCTAACTCCAGAATTTGCAGAGCACCACCCCAGAAACGCCAGTACGGTGTCAACAGTCTTTGAGACCTTCGCATCGAACAATGCGAGGAAGCGAACGCTCCAGCCTTGCCGAAGCCTACCAGGTAGCAACAATAAATCCATGGAGTGACACGGCTATTACTTTCAATGCCAGTGACGAACCTAAATTCCGGTCAGCCCGAGCACCAGCTGCATTGGTCCTCAGTCCGATAGTGGACAGCTTCCGGCTTACAAAGGTACTCATGGACGGCGGCAGTGGATTGAACCTCATCTATGAGGAAACACTGCGAAAAATGGAAATAGACTGGAGTCGCATTGAGCGAAGCAACACAACCTTTAGAGGAATAATCCCCAGTCGGGAAGCATGTTGTACAGGGAAAATCACACTGGACGTGGTGTTCGGCACGCCGGATAATTACAGATCCGAGGAGGTCACATTTCAAGTGGCCCCGTTCAGCAACAGATACCACACTCTGTTAGGGCGAGAAGCATTCACAATTTTTGAAGCTATACCCCATTATGGGTACATGAAGCTCAAAATGCCCGGACCCAATAGAATCATCACTCTTGCTAGTGATCCGGACACAGCGCTCCGCGCCGAAAACAAGACGGTCGCACTGGCCCTTGAGGCATTATCCGAAGCCCCGGCGGCTGAGGAACTAACTGTGTTGTGCTCCACGGTGGACAGGGACGACGTGATACTCGACAAAAGATCCAAGTCCACCTCCTTCAAGCCAGCAGACGAAGTAGTCAAGTTCCAAGTCCATCCAACGAACGCCACAAAAACGGCCTCCATCGGGGCACAACTAAAACCTGATGTAGACGCCGCACTTAGAGAATTCCTACGAGAAAATTGGGACATTTTTTCCTGGCACCCTTCAGACATGCCAGGAATCCCACACAGGCTGGCCGAGCACAGCCTGAACATCCTAAAAGGGTTCAAGCCCGTTAAGCAGACTCTTCAGCGTTTCTCTGAACCCAAGAGACAAGCCATGGGAGAGGAGCTAGCAAAATTACTGGAAGCCGGATTCATCAGAGATATAAAACATCCGGACTGGCTAGCAAACCTAGTGATGGTACCAAAGAAGGACAAATCCTGGCGCCTATGTGTTGATTTCAAAGACCTAAATAAAGCCTGCCCAAAGGATCCCTTCCCCTCCCCCGAATTGATCAAATCATCGACGCCACTGCAGGACACGATTCATTGTGTTTCCTCGATGCATACTCTGGCTACCACCAAATCAAGATGGCAGAGTCAGACCAAGCCGCAACGGCATTCATCACCCCATACGGCCCATTCTGCTTCAACATGATGCCCTTCGGGCTCAAAAACGCCGGCGCAACATATCAGCGCATGATTCAGACATGTCTGGCCAACCAGATCGGCAAAACAGTTGAAGCATACGTAGATGACGTGGTCATCAAATCCAAACATGTTGAAACTCTAGTAGACGACTTGAGGCTCACATTCAACAATCTCCGAGCATATGACATTAAGCTCAACCCAGAAAAATGCGTTTTCGGCGTGCCAGCCGGAATGCTCTTGGGCTTCATTGTATCCGGTAGAGGAATTGAGGCAAACCCAGCCAAGATCCGAGCTCTGTCGCAATTGGATATCCCAAAAGACCTCAAGCAAATACAAAATTTGATCGGATGCGTGGCGGCTCTAAGCCGCTTTATCTCCCACTTAGGAGAAATGGCATTACCCCTTTATCGCCTCCTGCGGTGCACCGAACACTTCGAGTGGACGGATGCCGCCACGACCGGACTTGAAGAAATCAAAGCCATACTGGCAACAAATCCGGTCCTGGCCGTTCCCAATATGGGCGAACCAATGCTATTATACATCGCGGCAACCCATCAAGTTGTAAGCGCGGTGCTCGTCGTCGAACGAGAAACGGACGGACACAAGTTTCCTCTCCAAAAACCAGTTTACTACGTGTCCACTGTCCTAACCCCATGCAAGTCACAGTACCCGCATTATCAAAAGATAGCATACGCGGTGTTCATGGCATCCCGGAAGCTGCGACACTATTTCCAAGAGTGTTCAGTAACGGTGGCATCCGAAGTACCTCTTAATGATATTATAAACAACCGCGACGCAATGGGCCGGATTGCCAAATGGGCCATTGAGCTCCTCCCGTTCGATATAACTTACAAGCCACGACGAGCTATCAAATCGCATGTTTTGGCTGACTTCATCGCCGAATGGACCGAAGCCGAGCTCCCTAAAGAGTACGGCGCATATTCCAACTGGATCATGAACTTCCACGGCTCGAAAATGTTGGCTGGCCTGGGGGCTGGCGTCGTACTGATGTCCCCTACAGGAGATACAGTCCAATACGTACTCCAGATAATGTACACGGACTCCAACAACGCAGCCGAATACGAGGCCCTTCTACATGGTCTCCGGATGGCAGTCTCCATGGGCATTCAACGCCTAGAGGTCCGTGGGGATTCAAATCTTGCGGTATCCCAAATAAATGGAGACTTTGACGCCAAAGATCCAAAAATGGCAGCTTATCGCAACGCCGTCTTAAAGATGTCAGCCCGATTTGAGGGGCTCGAATTTCATCATATAGCTCGGGAGAACAACCAGGCAGCAGACGTGCTGGCACGCATCGGCGCAAAGCGCGATGCCCGTCCCTCCCAACATCTTCCTAGAAAGGCTTTTCAAGCCATCTGTAACATGGGAGGGAGAGTCCGGAAACAACAGCTTGGACACAGCCACACTACCCCTCACCAAACATTCTGACACAGTTGGTGGCTCTGCCAACGAAGCAACACCGTCAGCCCACACAATAATGGCAGTCATTGCCCAGTGGACAGAACCATTCCTAGCCTACCTAACTAGGCAGGAACTTCTCGAGGACCAAAACGAGGCTCGCTGCATAGTACGGCGACCTAAAGCCTACAAAGTCCACGAGGGAGAGCTTTATAAGAAGAGCACAACCGGAGTCCTTCAAAGGTGTATCTCCGAAGAAGAAGGGCGAAATCTTCTGGCTGAAATTCATGCCGGACTAGGCGGGCACCATGCCGCAGCCCGAGCCCTTGTAAGCAAGGCCTTCCGTACCGGATTTTATTGGCCGACGGCCCGGACAGATGCTCAGGACTTAGTGCAGCGATGCGTTGGTTGCCAATTATTCGCTAATCAAAGCCACATGTCGCCTACCGCCCTACAAACCATATCCATCACCTAGCCTTTTGCGGTCTGGGGGCTTGACATGGTTGGACCCCTTAAAGGATGAACCCACAAGAAAAAATATCTACTGGTCATGGTGGACAAATTCACCAAATGGATAGAGGCCAAGCCTGTAAAGACGGCCGAATCCGGACCGGTGACAGACTTCATATCCGGGGTTGTACACCGTTACGGCGTCCCCCACAGCATCATAACTGACAACGGCACAAACTTCACGGTCGACGAAGTTAAACTCTGGTGCAAAAACATGGGCATCAAGCTCGACTACGCTTTAGTCTATCACCCACAAACTAACGGTCAAGTCGAGCAAGCCAACGGTCTCATCATGAGCGGCATCAAACCCAGACTAGTGCGATCCCTCAAGGAATCTAACACGCACTGGGTAGAGGAGCTCGACTCCGTACTCTGGGGGCTGCGGACCACGCCGAATCGCACTACCGGATTCACACCATTTTTTATGGTATACGGCGCAGAGGCAGTCCTGCCCTGCGACATAATTCATGACTCACCTCGCGTGCGCATGTACGAAGAAAGAGAAGCCGAGCTCGATCAGTAGGACAGCTTGGACATATTGGAAGATGAGCGCGACGTGGCAAAAGCCCGTTCCACATTCTATCAACAGCAGGCTCGACGATATCAAAGCAGAGAAGTACGGGCCAAAACTTATAACATTGGCGAACTAGTTCTATGCCTGCCGGACAAGAAAAGGGACAAACTAAAGCCCAAATGGGAGGGTCCCTTCATAATCGACCAAGTACTGACTGGTGGAGCATACCATCTGCGAAACGCATCGGACAACCGACTCGAGCCGAACCCATGGAACGCAACACGCCTACGAAGATTCTACGCCTAGCGTTGGACTCCGTGTTTGTCTCCTTCCTCTGTTCCCTTTATTATTATTTTCACATCAGCTGTCTGGCATCTCCCTCCCTCTTCATCCTTTGTTTTTTCCCTTCTCCCAAGCCCTTAGGGGCTTGCTTGCGCATTGTTCGCACATACTTGACACGCCACCCGCGCTCATCATACCTGGGGGCTTCTTTATCAGAAGTTTATATAAATGGGCCTCATGCACAAAACATGTGTGACACTTCCGCATGAACCTTTTATACACCATTATATGCATCGATATGACTTAAGTTTTGGCCAAGCTGGGTTGCCTGGCTCCTGTGCTTACCCCTACGTTCACGTTCGTTCGGCTAGGTGGTAAAGGGAGCACCTCTGCGATTGTTACTGCCGGGTCAGCTGGATGTGTACCTCAGACTGGGTGAAGCCGAAAGCTAGCATTCTTAAGGGAATATTCGGTCGGTGAACTAAAAGATGATTTTTCTTGTTTTTTATCTGCCCCCAGATGCTTTTCTGCTCTTTTTAGCAGTTCGGACATGCACTTTAGGGCATGCCTCCCAGGGAAAGGAACCCCTAACGGAACTATTCTCCCTGGAAGATGTTTCTTACTAACCATGTAATATAACATAACTAGTTGGGCACTTGTCTGCTAAAGCAATTATGACCCCTACGCCTTGTCTCCATGCATGCCCCGGTTCTTACATAATCGAGAGGGTATTCGGACACACTCTGGACTATAGGGTCCAGAGGTCGAAGCGAAAAGGTCCGCAATGACAAAAAATCTACAATCCAGCTAGAAGGCATTTTTCATGTCATTTTACATCACAGAGTCAATCCGACTCGGTATATTCTTCTTCAATACCATCCAACAGGCGGTCTAATTTACAATCCTATTGAGAATACTTGGCAGCCAGTTCTACCTGGCCATATACTAAACTAATAGGGATCTTCTTTCCGTCCGGACCCATAGGGCCGACCTCGGCCATGTGATTCGGGTCCGCCTTCGTGTACCGAGTCTTCACCATGGCCCAGGCCTCCCTGGCACCTTAATGACAGGCCGATATCTTCCACAACCGGAAGCACTGCCGCACTCCCTCAAGCTTCTTTGCAAGCTCCCCAAGGCCTTCGGGCACGGAGAGGGATGGCCACATAGCCTGGACGACGCCCTGCATTGCCTGCCGAACTTGTTCGTGCAGTTGCAACAGCTCGGGAAGAAGGTCCCCCGTCGAATCGGGCATTTCCTCCGCAGGACGACCTGTCAGCAGACCTACAGACATAGCTCTGTCAATCGACTTCCTCGCCAATTTTTTTTCGAGAATTCGCTCAAGCACTTACTAAAAATGCCGCGTCGAAGTCGTCGATTCTCCTTTACGGAAGCAGACAGCTGAATACGAACATCCTTTAGTTCCTCGCCCAGCTGGGTATTGGCGTCTTGAAGTTTGTTCTTCTCTTGCCTCACCCTCGTCAGCACGCTCTTGCCAGCCTTTAGTTGGCGTAGGAGCTGTTGCCTGTCCGGATCTAGTCCGGCGCCATCTGCAATATTATTGTCAGACTGATACACACGCCGCACTTCATAAACTACTTATCTTTTGAAATATATATTACCGGAGGGGGTCTCTGTGGCTCCCCCTGTGGCGGCTAGTGCGGCCTCAAGTTGGGCCTTGCACTCTTGAAGCTCCTGGGACAGGTGGGTATTCTTTTCTGTAAGATCCTGCATAACAAATGATCCTTAAATCAGTTATTCTAACTATTTTAAGTCTCGGGGGCTACTGGCATATATAACCGTCAAAAATCCTCACCCGTATGTCTTTCACATACTGCTCTGTGGCTCTGGCTAGACCATCTTGAGCGGCACGGAGGTGCGCATCTCCCAAACTAAAGGCATTCAAGGCCTCTGGGGAGAAACATGCGTCACGAAGAATTGTCCGGCGGCGCCTGTGATTCATGGCGCTCTCCACCTCAGATCTGGTGGCGGACAATATGTCGGCATCCTCCGTTGGAGGAGCATCCGACGTGTGCCTTGTGTTCGTCTCCCCCTCCGGACCTGGCGTTGGAGCCTGGCTGGCGGAGGCTCGATTTGCAACCTCTCTGGACACAGTCCGGCGAGCGCTCTTTCTCCTGAAAAACTCACGAGCGTTAGCATGCCTTCCAGGAATCTTTCCTTGAGACACAGAGGCATGCCATACCATTGCGGCGACGTCTCGATCCGCACCGCACTTCTTTTCCGCCTGCTGGGCCGAGCTGCCCCTTGTTGGTCAGCCGCCGCGGGCTCGGCTTCCCGCCTCAAAGGTACTTCCTGCGGGACACCATCGGTATGCGGTGATCAGAAATAAGCATGGATGGGTCATGGTATCAGGGCTTCAGTCACAGTTACCGAGGAAGCTGGAAATATTCCGGGGTAATCGGCCGTAATGGCAACCAACGCATTGTCAATGCTAAGTTGGTAGAACACCCCGTCGATCAACTCCACCTTTATATCCGGATCCTCTTCGGAGGCCGGATTGAGGGACCGTTCCGGATCCTTGGGTTGTGGAGGCGGGCTGTGTATATCCTCTACAGCCCGGCGCAGTTCCTGCGCCGAAATCACAAAAGTGAGATACTAAACCATGGGAATGGGGATCGGATGAGCAAAAAGAAAATGTCCGCTTACCCAGCTTCGAGGATTGTTCATAGAAAATCCGTTCAATGGACTAACACGGAGAAAATCCTCCTTTTCCCCTTTGTACAGGCCGGACAAGATCTTCACCAGATCAGCGACTGATCCCGGCCCCTTACGGCCATGGCGGGTGGCATCATCCTCCCCGTTGAAATCCCACATGGGGTGGCCCCTATATTGGAGTGGCTGCACCCCCCGCATAATGCATGTGGCCATGACCCCAATCATGGTCAATCCGGAATGAGCCAATAATCTTATTCGGTCCATCAGGTATAGGACGTCCCTGTCATTCTCCCGTTGAGGGCTCCGCGGACGCCAACTTAGGCGTTTCTTCGGAGGAGCATTACTGAACTCCGGGAGGCCGATCCGAACTGGATCTGGTAGCGGGGCGTCTTCTATATAAAACCATTCCGAAGGCCAGTCTTCGGACGCCTTCTTCGGGGTTCCGGATAGATATCTGGTCCCGGCGATGCGCCATAGTTCAGCTCCGCCCACTTGATATATTGACCCCTCATAAGAACGGGGTACGAGGCAGAATAATCTCTTCCATAGCGCAAAATGAGCCTCGACGCCCAAGAACAGCTCGCAAAGGGCCACGAAGCCCGCGATGTGCAGAATGGAGGCAGGCGTAAGGTGGTGCAGCTGGAGGCCGTAGAACTCCAGGAGCCCCCGGAGGAACAGATGTATTGGAAATCCGAGTCCCCTTATTAGATAAGGGACAAAGCATACCCGCTCTCCTTTGGAGGGATTGGGGACGCTCTCCGCCTGTTTTCCGCCCTTGTAGGTGGCGAGTCCGGCTCGAACCGGAACCATGAAGGTTGGGGGAAGAAATCCCTTGGTTTGGAGCGCCACTAGCTCGCTGTGCGGGACTAAGCATCTCTCCCAAACTCCAGGCTGAGGGCTGGGAGCGCAAGAGGAGGAGCCGCATCGACTGTCCATGATGGAATGGATTTTTGTTAGAGGCGCTCCGATGAATACTCGCGGGAGGAGGATGGTATGATTCGGATCTAGATCCTCGTCTCTTTTTATAGGCGGCTCATTTGCGCAGCTAGGGGGGAAATGTAAAAATACCCTGGCTTTTCGCATTCGTTCGACACATGGAAGATGGCCTTTATTGGGCGTGGAAGCCAAGGAGCGCAACATTTATCAGAAGCCGGACACTATTCTATAAGTATATGGAGCTGGAGAAGAACCCGCCTTGCAATGCCAAAGACAATTTGCACGCCGGACTCGTCGTCATTGAAGCCTGGTTCGGGGGCTACTGAGGGAGTCCTGGATTAAGGGGTGTCCGGATGGCCGGACTATGACCTTTGGCCGGACTCCCGGACTATGAAGATACAAGATTGAAGACTTCGTCCCGTGTCCAGATAGGGACTTTCCTTGGCGTGGAAGGCAAGCTGGGCGATACAATATGAAGATCTCCTCCCATTGTAACCGACTCTGTGTAACCCTAGCCCTTTCCGGTGTCTATATAAACCGGAGGGTTTTAGTCCATAGGACAGATAACAATCATACCATAGGCTAGCTTCTAGGGTTTAGCCTCTCCGATCTCGTGGTAGATCAACTCTTGTAATACCCATATCATCAATATCAATCAAGCAGGAGTAGGGTTTTACCTCCACCGAGAGGGCCCGAACCTGGGTAAAAACATCGTGTCCCTTGTCTCCTGTTACCATCCGCCTAGACGCACAGTTCGGGACCCCCTACCCAAGATCCGCCGGTTTTGACACCGACAGTGAACATGATATACGCAACCCACATCCCCAAAAGGGAGCGGAAGCGTGCCCTCAAGGACGTCTATGCGTTGGAGCCAGTCACCCCAAAGTTCAACCCATGGTCCTCCTGCCTGATCACTTTTGATCGAAGGGACCACCCCACTAGCATCCGTCACGGCGGATTCGCCGCATTGGTCCTAGACCCAATCATTGACGGATTTCACCTCACTAGAGTCCTCATGGACGGCGGCAGCAGCCTGAACCTGCTTTATCAGGATACAGTGCGCAAAATGGGTATAGAGCCGTCAAGGATTAAACCCACAAAGACAACCTTTAAAGGCGTCATACCAGGTGTAGAAGCCAGCTGTACAGGCTCGGTTACACTTGAAGTGGTCTTCGGATCCCCGGATAATTTCCGAAGCGAAGAGTTAATCTTCGACATAGTCCCATTCCGCAGTGGCTATCACGCCCTGCTCGGACGAACCGCATTTGCAAAATTCAATGCGGTGTCGCACTATGCATATCTCAAGCTCAAGATGCCAGGTCCTCGCAGAGTCATTACGGTAAATAGAAACACCGAACGCTCTCTCCGAACGGAGGAGCACACAGCGGCCCTGGCGGCGGAAGTACAGAGCAGCCTCTCAAGGCAGCTCCCCAATCCGGGTGTTAAACGTCCGGACAACGTCAAGCGCGCCCGAGGCAACCTCCAACAAAGCTGGCTGACACGTTACGAGCAAGCATAGCAGTGCGGCCCCAACCCCAGCCCTCGCCAGATGGTGATATCGGCACCACGCGTACATAATTACGCTTTGAAAATACCATGGGCATAAGGGGAGGGGCACAACTACGGCATGCCCAGAATGCGGCTCAACCGCACTTAGGGGTTCCCTATTCCGCCGTTTTCTTTTTTTTATTATTATATACTTTCAGGACCCAATTATTCGGAAGGTCTGTTCGGCAATACACTCGCCGAACACACGATGCAACAGCCAGGGAGAAAACAAGCCGCATCGAATATCCAGGTGGTCTCTATAGCGAGCTAAATACCCGTTTTACTTAAATACACGCAGCTTGCCCCTGGAGGGGGACATGTCAAATAATCCCATCCCTTGCTTATCGCACTATTTGTATCGTTTTGCTTTCATAGCAACTCTTTTTAATAAACAATACATAGCTCTTATCTATTATTGTATTCATCTATTTTTATACAAATATGTTCAGTCATGACATTATGCAACCATACACTTTGGTACGGCCAATACACCAGGGGCTCAAGTACCCCATAATATGGTGTGCAAAGACCGAACACTCTCATGAGTGCGGCACCCCAAGCTTATAGCACTATATGCATCGGCTCTGAATCATGTCTTGGGTCAATAGTTGGGTTTGCCCGGCTCCCATGTTTTGGTACCTTACGTTCCGCATTGTTGGCTAAGGTAGCGCTGGGAGAACTACTGCGATTGTGTCCCAGTTGAGCTGGGTTAACACCTCAGTAGAGAAAGCTAAAACTGACCGTCATGATAGTGCGAGAGACTGGTCGCTGTTCGCGAGGTTTTTCGAGTCCTTAAAGACTTATGCCGCTTAAAGCGAGGAGCCGGATCTATCTGGCCTAGGCATGGATAGCGCCCCGAACTCAGTCTTCCGAATACTAGGGGCTTCGCCGAAATTTAAAATTATAGAATTCTATGGCTAAGTGAGAGTGATAAAGCATTATAAGTCCGATGGCCTGGTTCGTTGTGCTGAGCGCCTCCCTAGATGGACCCAAGAATGGGAACAAGAGCGCTCAGGTTTATCCCGAACACCCCAGCACTCGTGGCATGGGGGTAGAAGCCGACGACTTGCATCTCTCAGATTTAATAAACGGCTGCACAGAAGGTAATATTTTAAATTAAACAAACATTTCTTAATGCATATGAACAAAGTTTTCAGCGTACAGGATAACAAATGCGAGTCTACTCAAAAATTACATCTTTGGAGCACTCATCAGCTATAATGCGGTCACCCTTCAGGACACCTTTATAATACATCTCGGGCGTGCGATACTCCTTGCCCGACGGTGGCGGGTCCGTCACAAGCTTCTCAGCGTCCATCTTGCCCCACTGCACTTTAGCACGGGCAAGGGCCCGACGGGCACCCTCAATGCAGGGGGAGTGCTTGATGACTTCAATCCATGGACAGGTGTCCACCAGCCGCTGCACCAGACTGAAGTAGCTCCCAGGCATCGCCTCCTTAGGCCATAGCCGAACTATGAGGCCCTTCATGGCCTGTTCGGCCACCTTGTGGAGCTCGACCAGCTGCTTTAGCTGGTCGCTCAGGGGCACCAGATGTCCGGCCTCAACATACTGAGACCAGAATACCTTCTCTGTCGAGCTTCCTTCCTCGGCCCGGTAGAATACGGCAGCATCGGACACACTGCGGGGCAGATCTGCGAAAGCTCCTGGAGAGCTCCGGATTCGGGTAAGTAACAAATAATTCACTTTCACGTGCTTTCTTTGCATGAGAAGGCCTTACCCGCCGCTATCTTCTTTATCGTCTCAATTTCCTGGAGGGCTTTTTGGGCTTCGGCCTTGGCGGCTTTGGCACTCTCAAGAGCCGAGGCAAGCTCGGACTCTCGAGTCTTCGAGTCACGCTCCAAGCCCTCATGTTTTTCCACGAGAGCCTGGAGCTCTTGCCGCACCTCCGCCACCCGCGCGTCTTGCTTCTCTCGCTCGGTGCGCTCCAAGGCCGCACTGATTTCGGCCTTGGACACTGCCTCCTTCAGGGTCGCCACCTCATTCGTGGCCCCTGCTATACCCACGTTATTCCTGTCATTTTTTGCAACCAAATCCTTTTCTATAAGGTACTACTTTAATAAGGTATCACTTACCTTCCTTGTCCTCGAGCTGCTTCCTGGCACGGCCGAGCTCGTTCTTGGACCGCTCGAGGCTCTGCTTCAATGCATTGACCTCCGTAATCAGTGCGGTAGAGGTTAGCAGCGCAGCCTGCATTCCCATATTGACATATTCCTATTAGACTCATGCGTATATCTTTTTAGATTCTCAGCTTAGCTTTTCTTTCCGAACACCAGACCAAGCATCAGGGGCTACTGTCTATGCGGTAATATTCTTACATATCCTAAAAACTTACCTTAAAGCCTGTTAGAAGGCTGGTACAGGCTTCAGTCAGCCCGCTCTTGGCGGACTGAACTTTTCGGATCACCGCACTCATAACAGTGCGATGATCCTCGTCGACGGAGGTGCCGTTAAGCGCCTCCAGCAGATTATCCGGTGCCTCCGGTTGGACGGAGGCCGCCGGCGTCGCAGTCTTGCCCTTCTTGCGAAGGGGCCGCCCGCAAGACTCCGGAACCACTGAAGGTTCCGGCACGGAGTCTGGCACAGGGCCAGACTTATAGCACTCTGGGGTTTTAGCCCCCTTGCGCCCGGTGTCCGGGAGGTTGACTTGTGGCGCCTCCAGGACCACCTCCTCCTGGTTGGGCCCCTTTCGGGACTCCGCCACGGCGTCTTCTGCGTCGCGAGGGGAGGAGGCCGTCGGAAGTGAAGTACTATTCACATCCGATGAACCCAGGGAGCCGCTCAACGAAGCGGGAAACTCATCCTTGGGCGGGCTACATAGTTGTATTCGGCGTTAGAAGACATTATGCGACAAATAAAAAATCATGAGTTATTTTGGAATCCGGACACTTACAATCTTGCCAGGGGCTTGGCCCTCGAGGGCCACTCCTCTTCGCCATCGTCGGCGTTGGTAGAGTAGTCCGGAGGAAGGGTCCTTCCCTTCTTGGACCCTCCGGCCTCCCCAGTTGGGGAGGCCTTCCTTTTCTTCTCTCCCCCTGATGGGGGAGAAGCCTCTTTCTTCTCCTCCTCGTCTTCGCGGGAGGAGTCCGACTCGGAGTCATCAGATGATGAGTCTGATAACACCTGACGACGGGAACTCTTTTGCCTTCTTCTTGGCCTTCTTCTCCGGCACCATATGAGGTGCCGGAACCAGCAGCCCCGTCAAGCGTGCGTCTGCTGGGTCTTCTGGCAAAGGAGCCGGACAGTTAACCTGCTCGACCTTCTTCAGCCAGTCCTGTCAAAGGTGAGGGAGTTTAGATCCCGCATAGTGTCAAACTATGAAAAAGTGTCCTGTAAAGGGTGAAATAGCTTACCACGTCGGCTTTACGCCGCGAGCTGAATCCGCGATCTTCGGTAGTGGATGCGGGAGCCTCGGCGCCCTTGAACATCACCCTCCAGGCATCTTCGTATGTAGTGTCGAAGAGCCCGCTCAAGGTTTGGTGCTGTGCCAGATCCCACTCCCACAATTTGAAGGCCCGTTGTTGGCACGGGAGGATCCGGCGTATGAGCATGACCTGGACTACGTTGACAAGCTTGAGATTCTTGTTCACCAGCTTTTGGACGCAGGCTTGGAGTCCGGTCAGCTCTTCCGAATCTCCCCATGTCAGGCCCGTCTCTTTCCAGGAGGTAAGCCGTGTGGGGAAACCAGATCGGAATTCGGGGGCCGCCGCCCATTTGGGGTCGCGCGGCTCGGTGATGTAGAACCATCCCGATTGCCACCCCTTTATTGTCTCCACACAGGAGCCCTCGAGCCATAGGACGTTGGCCATCCGGCCCGCCATGGCACCTCCGCACTCCGCTTGGTGGCCGCCCACTACTTTCGGCTTGACATTAAAAGTCTTCAGCCATAAGCCAAAGTGGGGTTGGATGCAGAGGAAGGCCTCGCACACGACGATGAACGCCGAGATGTTGAGGATGAAGTTCGGGGCCAGATCGTGGAGGTCCAGGCCATAGTAAAACATGAGCCCCCGGACGAACGGGTGAAGAGGAAAGCCTAGTCCGCGGAGTAAATGGGAAAGAAATACAACCCTCTCATGGGGCCTAGGGGTGGGGATGAGTTGCCCCTCATCTGGAAGCTGGTGCACGATGTCGACAGATAAGTATCCGGCCTTCCTCAACTTTTTGATTTGCCCCTCCGTAACGGAGGAGGCCATCCATCTACCTCCCGCTCCAGACATGATTGGAGAAGGTTGAGGTGGGAAGTGCGGGCTTGGGCGTTGGAGCTCGAGTACGCAGGGACGGATAAGCACAGGAGGAAGAAGGCGTAAATGGAAAGGGTAGATCCTCATCCCCTTATATGGGCGGCCGAAACTACGAGCCCCCACCGGCCTAATAAAACTCGCTTATCCCCCAAGCGTCACGGTTAATGGCGCGGTTGGTTTACCCATGCCCGTATTGATGAGAATCCCGGAATAAGGGGACACGATCTCTGCTTCGACAAGACGTGCCAAGGAAACCGCCTCGCTAAACACGCTGAGGTGGAACAGTAAAACGATTCGAATAAAGGCTTGACCGTGGCATAATGTCACGCTGCGGAGTACGTCAGCAGATTAGATTTGTGCGGAAATTATTCTCTCTACGGTGGTATGTGGAGCTTATTTTTGCAGAGCCGGACACTATCCTTGTGTTCAACATCTTCTATGAAGTATTCGGAGGAGGAACCCGCCTTGCAATGCCGAAGACAATTTGCGCGCCGGACTCGTCATCATTGAAGCCAGGTTCAGGGGCTACTGAGGGAGTCCTGGATTAGGGGGTGTCCGGATGGCCGGACTATAGCCTTTGGCCGGACTCCCGGACTATGAAGATACAAGATTGAAGACTTCGTCCCATGTCCGGATAGGGACTTTCCTTGGCGTGGAAGGCAAGCTTGGCAATACGATATGAAGATCTCCTCCCATTATAACCGACTCTGTGTAACCCTAGCCCTCTCCGGTGTCTATATAAACCAGAGGGTTTTAGTCTGTAGGACAGATAACAATCATACCATAGGCTAGCTTCTAGGGTTTAGCCTCTCTGATCTCGTGGTAGATCAACTCTTGTAATACCCATATCATCAATATCAATCAAGCAGGAGTAGGGTTTTACCTCCACCGAGAGGGCCCGAACCTGGGTAAAAACATTGTGTCCCTTGTCTCCTGTTACCATCCGCCTAGACGCACAGTTCGGGACCCCCTACCCGAGATCTGCCGGTTTTGACACCGACACGGTCCTTCATGGGCCGGCTTTCTTGGAGTCGGTCCTTCATGGGCCGACTTTCTTGGAGGCGGTCCTGTTGTAGCGTCCCCCAAAGATTGTTTATGGCCGGGCCGCCTTCCGCCAGCCGGCCTATGTGATAGCCGGCTGCAAGAAGGCGGCCCCACGTCTTGGGCGCTTCAAGGCTCGGTCGGCCCATTGTTTTTTCTGAGGGCCAAAGGGAGCCGGTTAGGCTACCCGTGGTCATTTACTCCGACAAGTGGATTTCAAAGTCCGGGTGTATTGGAGGACCTTACTTTAAATACTTTACAAATCACATTTAAAGTTTTGAAAAATTCCGAAAATAATTCTGTGTCATCATATGGATGTATATTACACATGTGTAAAGTTTGGTGATGAAATAAGTAAACATGTGAGCTATACAAAAATGACAAAATGGTGTTTTCCAAATAGTAAATAATGCATGCATTGTTCATCTTTCCAAAATCACAATTTTGTCTTCTTCGTGTAACTCACATGGTTACTTATTTCAACATCAAAATTTGTACATGTGTAATCCACATCCATATAAACGTGTTGATTTGTTTTCAGAAATTTTTGAAAGTTCAAAAAAGCATTTTGGCACTATTCAAAATACAGTGCTCCAATGCTCCCGTCCTCCAAAGTGTTTTTTGGATTCCGAATAGGCTTCCCTTCCAAGGAACTCCTGATAGGCTGGCCAATTTTCTTACCTAAGAAGTCCGAGTGGGTCTGGTAGAAGAGAGCCGGAAAACCATCCGGAACGAGAGCTTTCGTAGGCCCCATTCGAAAAAGTGCAGTCTTGATTTCCTCATTAGTGTATGGCTTACAAAGATTGTCATTCATCTCATCAGAAATCTTGTGAGAAATAGCATCAAAGTGAGAGAGCAAGAGATTTAGAATTACATGTGCTGCATATATTTTTTGCCACACTTTTTTTGGCAGCTACAGTAGTCGTGACTCGTGACAGTGTAAAAAATCAGAGCAGACTGCCGGACACATACATTCGAGAAAAGAAAAAATTGCCGGACACACCCATGTCCGACCGTGGTCCGGCGGAACCTGCTCGCGCCTCTACCTCCGTTCCGACCCGAACCTAGAAGAAGGTGCGAAGGCGGAGACGCGAAACAAGCAGCGAGCCAACGAAACGAAGCACAGCACAGGCGGCGAACCTGCAAAGGAACACAGGACAGGAGTGGGCCGCATCACATCGCACCGCACCCGCGTGTTGGGATGGAGCGGGGGTGCACCGCCGCGCTCGCCTGCACCTTCCGCTCCTCCTCCTCCCCCTCTCCGGTTTCCCACTGCCCGCCTCTCCTCCGCCCCCGTGGACGCCCGCCCGCGGCCGCCGGGGCTCCTCACTTCCTCCCGCCAACCGGCCGGCGCTTCAGGTAACGAAACAGTTGCCTTCTATCCTCTCCACGCTTGCTTGCCTTTTCCATCCTTTGCGTTGATGTGGGAGGAGGTCTCGCTTCCCATGCGTCTGCGCGCGCAAGCTGTTCGACAGAACGCTTGAACTGCCGGCCGTTCGTGACAGGTGGTGATACCTACACCGTTGGTGTAGAATTATAACTGTTTTAACATATTTTATTTATATCTTTCGGTTAGGATGAGCAGCTCGGATTTTAATTAGCAGTCTTCTAAAATAAAATTTTAGGTTGGGCTTAAGCCGGGGAAGGGACAGCTTATTTCCACAGCCAGCCATAAGCCTCAAAAGAACTGGTCCTTAAACGCCTTCCCAAACCGTGGACTTGTGAGATTTAGACTTTGTATCCTTGAGGGTGCTGCTAGATTTTGCTGGGGTTATGTTGGTTTGGAAAATATAGCTCGTTGGACAGTTATTTATGGCTGGGTTGTCGAGTTACAAGTTTACCCACGTTCATGATGATCCATAACCAAGCCCTACAAAGGTGAAGAATCCCTATGCCTGGAATTATAGTAGTTGATGGGCGAGAGCAAGAATGTTGGGTAAGATTTAGCGAGTGTGAGTTGAACTTAGCTAGCTTCTTTCATTTCCAACTTCATATCGTCGATTTGCATGTAGCTTGTTTTCAAGTTATTAATATAGTAAGCGACAGGTTCGAGCTAGTTCTGTGTCACTGCACCCAAGCTAGGTTGTTTGGCAGGTGTGGTCTACCAACGGGGATGGAGGCAAAGGGGATTGAAATTTCAAAATGTGCATATCTAGAATAGAACCAACACGTTTGATGTGCTCCTGACATTAATGCTTATTAACCCCTTACTTCTTGCTGATGCTGTGATGCAAATAGACCGTCATGACAGATAAGTGAGTGCTTATTGTTTTCATCTCCTATAAGATTATGACGTATGACCGAAAATCAGATTAGTAAAAGTGATAAGGAAACTATCGGTTTTTCAATTTGATTAGTCCTAGGAAAAAGGTGCAAATATTGAGATTATCGTGCTAGAAGATCAGGATTTCTATCGCCCTGTTGAGTACCATATGGGTCATTTTTCGTGCCAACATATAGCATAATTTCAGCCTGGCTGATTGGCCTTTTTGTTTTCAAATTTTGTTAACTTGATTATGCACTGCTAGCTACTGCAGTCAAAATAAGTTTTTAGACACAAGCAAGGGGCTTAAGCGGTACTCATTGAAGACATTCAGCCCATTTGGTCGTCCAGGGGTTAGTCTGAACGATGCAGATTTAGTAAAAGATAAGATGCTAATTGATTGTGGAGAAGAGCAAGACTGTGTGCTTGGTAAGTTCTTTATGCCCTTTCTTCCTCCCGTATTAACAAATTCCAAAATTATGCTGTTAATATGTGTGTAAAACCAGCACCTTAAACTGTTGTGTGCTTGTAATTTCTGTTGCCTGCAAAAATTCATTCTGGCAGCTCAGAAACTTCCTATTCCATAATAATGGCATGTTCTAGTCATTTCCGAGAAACACTGTTCACATACGCCCTCCGTTTGGGCGCATAGGGCGTGAGCGTGTTTCTAGGTTGTCAATTTAACCAACCAAATGTATGCTATATGTCACCAAAATCATATCATTGGATTTGTCTATGGATGAAGTTTCTAAACATATAATTTTTGTCACATATAATACATATTTGGTAGTAAAATTGTCACCTAGAAACACACGCACGCCCTTTGCACCCAGACGGAGGGATTACTATTTATGAAGGGCAGTGTGGCGACTAGTCGACGAGTCGCAACGGGCAGGTCGACTCAACATGTTGACTCGACTAGTTGGCTGAGTCGAGTGACTCAATCGACTAGTCGTGGTTTTTGAGTCGAACGAGTCAAATTGGCCCCACCCGCCATCTTTTTTTCTATTTGCTTGCCCAATCGCCCCTGAAAAATCGGCCAGCCCCCCCCGACCCAAACCTCTCCTGCGACCCTCTCCCTTGGTCGCCGGCGCCACCCCACAATCCTGCTGGTCTGCTCCTCCCCTGGTTGCTGCTGTTGCTGGTCTGCTCCTCCCCTCGTTGCTGCGGCTACTGGTCTGCTCCTTCCCTGGTAACTCATGTCTTGACTAGTCGACCATGAGTCTTGACTAGTCAAGAGTCGCTACCCCAGAACGACTCGTCGACTCGAAAACCTTGGTGTGGTGGCAGTTCACTTGCGTGGAAGTTAGCTATCCACGTGCCAGAACCATGACTTGGTTTCAAGGTCTTATGGGTTTCAACTCTTGCCTACCCCAACTTGTTTGGGACTGAAAGGCTTTATTGTTGTTGTGTGGAGGCAGTTCAGAGATTGCAGGTGTCACGCCCAAGATGCGACCCTACCCTAAAGGAACTCGAAAGTCCCACCAAGGATAGAAGCGCATCTTGAAGACGCTTTTGCAAGGTGGATATCATTGCATCAACACTACATAATAGATGGGGATACATACATAAGGCATACAATGCCACACGAATACAACATCATCTTACATAAGAGCACCATCCGACTACGGATGAAACACAAACAGAAACTCAAACGACATCCACCCTGCTAGCCCAGGCTGCCGACCTGGAACCTATCCCCCGATCGAAGAAGAAGCAGAAGAATAACTCCAAAACAAGCAAACATCGCTCTCGCGTCATGATCATCGCATAACCTGCACCTGCAACTGTTGTTGTAGTAATCTGTGAGCCACGAGGACTCAGCAATCTCATTACCATGGGTATCAAGACTAACAAAGCTTAATGGGTAAGGAAGGGGTAAAGTGGTGAGGTTGCAACAGCGACTAAGCATTTATGGTGGCTAGCATACGCAAATAAGAGCGAGAAGAGGAGCAAAGGAACGGTCGTGAAGCTAGCAATGATCAAGAGGTGATCCTGAACTCCTACTTACGTCAAACATAACCCAAAACCGTGTTCACTTCCCGGACTCCGCCGAGAAGAGACCATCACGGCTACACACTCGGTTGATGCGTTTTAATTCGGATCTGGTGTCAAGTTATCTACAACCGGACATTAACAAATTCCCATCTGCCACATAACCGCGGGCACGGCTCTCGAAAGTTTATACCCTGCAGGGGTGTCCCAACTTAGCCCATGATAAGCTCTCGCAATCAACGAAGGATATACCTTCTCCCAGGAAGACCCGATCAGTCTCGGAATCCCGGTTTACAAGACATTTCGACAATGGTAAAACAAGACCGGCAAAGCCGCCTGATGCGCCGACAATCCCGATAGGAGCTGCACATATCTCGTTCTCAGGGCAACACCGGATGAGACATCCTACGAGTAAAACCAAACCTCGAGTTTCCCCGAGGGGGCCCCGCAGTCTACTCGGTTCGGACCAACACTTAGACAAGCACTGGCGCGGGGGGGCTAAAATAAAGATGACCCTCGGGCTCCGAAAACCAAAGGGAAAAAGGGCTAGGTGAGGCAAATGGTAAAACCAAGGTTGGGCCTTGCTGGAGGAGTTTTATTCAAAGCGAATTGTCAAGGGGGTCCCATAAATCACCCAACCGCGCAAGGAACGCAAAATCCGGGAACATAACACCGGTATGACGGAAACTAGGGCGGCAAGAGTGGAACAAAACACCAGGCATAAGGTCGAGTCTTCCATCCTTTACCAAGTATATAGATGCATTAATTTAATAAGAGATATTGTGATATCCCAACATAATCCTGTCCACCATGGAGCAATCTTCAACTTCATCTGCAGCTAGCAACGCTATAAGAGGGGGCTGAGCAAAGCGGTAACATAGCCAAACAACGGTTTGCTAGGAAGGGTGAAAAGGTTAGAGGCTGCATGGCAAATTGGGAGGCTTGAAGAGCAAAAAATAGGTAGCGCAGCGTAGCTATAGAACGAAGCAACTAGCATAGCAATGATAGTAGTGAGATCCAGGGTAGCGGTCATCTTGCCTGAAATCCCGCAAGGAAGAAGAACGAGTCCATGTAGAAGACGAAAGGATGAAGCCGAATCAAGCGTAGACGAACGAATCCTCACGATCGCAACGAAAACAGGAACTATCGAGAAGAAGCACACAACATGGTAAACACACCACACATATGCAAGACATGATGCACAACAAGCATGATGCATGACAAAGCTACATGAAGCTACTCATGGCAAGAGATGATGCAAACAAGAGCAACACAACAAAGCAAGTTTAAGTGAGGCCGAAAACAACATATAACAATTCCGATAAGTCCTCATATGCAAATTTTGAAATTGGTCCAGATCTGAATAAACCTTATGTTCAAGTTGTTTAACAGCAAGTTAAGATGCACCAAGATGATCTACACGAGATTCTAGTCAAGTTACATATAAAGTTCGTTTAATTCGGAACTACGGCCTAGAAGATATGAGCAAAATAAGTTAAACATGGTATTGATGCAAAATGCATACAAATATCAAGCAAACACCTCAAAACAAGGATGCAACATGATAATATGAAACTACATGCAAAATCAAGCAAGTTTCATATAGAGCACACTCAAAACGGAGCAACGGTTCAACGCATACACTCTATACAGGTTTGAAGGACAAGTTGTCCAAAATAGCAACTAGGCATATTGCAAGCATCAAAACAATATGCTACAGCATCTCAACATAAAACAAAAGGCATGGACATGATGTACAGGTAAATCATAACAAAACATGAACACTGAGCTATCTCCAGAAATCAATAGAACATGCTCAAAAACACATGGCAAGATTGCATATATTAACAGTTTCAGACGTTGCAGAAATAACATCAGGTTGCAAAGTTTAGAGCTATCAAACAACATGTTAGAGGAACTTAACATGGCAAACAAAGGCATGGCATGAATCTAATAATTGCAGAGAACAAAAGTCCTTTACTGACCATGAGCCAAAAGGGCACAGAAAATATGATGGCACCCATGTAAACATAGCAAGTTATATGACAGATTCATACATGGCAGGAATAACAATAAGTAGGCATGTTGGTGAGCTTGAACCACTCATCACAGAGCAATACAAGGCATGTCAAGGCAACCAGCAGCAAGAAGATATGTTTACGAATCTAAGCATGGCAAGAGCAAGTTCATAGGGTGCATGGATCACTAGAAAAGCTCATGGCAAAACTGAACTTCATGTTAACAAGCTGACAGCAACATTATTTAGCAACTTTGGAGCAAGATTACAACAAGCTATAGCAGGCTATAAATGCAACCAGGGGCATGGGTGGATAGAGCATGACATGTATAACAAATCATCCTTAGTGAACATCTCCAGATTATGCATAGAATGACTTGTAGCAGCATGTTTACATAGCATCATGATATAACAGAATCTGTCTAGCAAAACAGCAACAGCAAGTACCTTACTTAACAAGCTTGATGCACTCACTACACAACTCACAAAAATACATGGATAAAACCTCTGTAAAGATGGCATGACATAGATCAAAACACATGTAGACATCAACCTCATAGGATGCACACATCAAACATGGCAAAAATGACAAATGAGCATGTTATAACAGTTTCAGCAGGTTAACATCATATAGCACTCTTGCAACAATGATTCAGGCATCAAGATGGACTCAAATGAACATTATGCAATGGAATGAAATAAAGAGCATCTTCTGATGAACATTTTGATATATAATGCACGCAAAACGGAGCAGTATGCAGTAAGTTATGATGCGACGAGCAGGGGACCAAAATGCAAAAATATTCAGGACTTGGACGAAAATTTTGGAGGTCAAACTTGGATCCAGATCTGGGCGCGGTTGACGAGGACGGCCGGGGTCCTCGCCAGAGCAGAAGAGGAGGTGGCCGGAGACGGGGCGCGGGGCCGGCGAGCTCGCGGCCGGAGCTCGTAGCCGCGGCGAGGACGGCGCTGGCGGGGAGCTGCGGGGCGGAGGCGCGGGGCGCCGACGTTGGGGAAGACGGCTACCGGGGGCGGCAGCTGGAGCGGTGCCGCGCCGGCGAGGCGAGGCCGCCGGAGCGCGGCGGCTCAGCGGAGGAGGCCGGGGTCGGCGATGGCGGGGCGACGGCGGGACGGGCGGAGGTGGCTCCCGGCGGGCGCGGGCGGCGGCGTCGGCAAGGTCGCCGGGCGGCGAGGGGAGACGCCGGCGGAGGCGAGCGCCGGTCGGGCGTAGCTTCGGGTGGCGGCGGCAGAAGGCGCGTGCGGCGGTGGGCGCGTCGGGCGCGAGGCGGCGCCGGATGGGCCTGGGCGGGCCTGCTGCGGGTTCGCCGGGCCGCGGCGGCGGCGCGGCGGCCAGGGACAGGTGGCGGCGGCGGATTGGCTGCGGGCGCGGGTGGACATGTTCGGCCCGGTCCGGATGTGTTCGGCGGCGGCGGGGAGGGGTTTGGCTAGGGTTTCGGGAGAAATTCATCCACGAATTTCGGGGGAGGGGCTAATTTATAGATTCTAGGAGCTAGGAGAGTTCAAATGGGGTGTGGTTTTCGCCCACACGATCGTGATCGAACGACCGAGAGCATGGAGGGGGTTTGGATGGGTTTTGGGCCATTTTGGAAGGGTGTTGGGCTGCAAGACAAAAGGGGCTTTTGCGGTTACCCGGTTAACCGTTGGAGTATCAAACGATCTCCAAATGACACGAAACTTGACAGGCGGTCTACGGTGCTATACCAAGGCCGCTTGGCAAACCTCGGGCCATACCAAGAAAGTTTGACACCTTCTCACAACAAGAGACAAAAGGGGAACGCCGGAGGACATAGGAGTGCCGCATTGTAAAACGGACAACGGGGAAAATTCTCAGATGCATGAGACGAACACATATGCAAAATGAGATGCACATGATGACATGATAAAATGCAACACGGAAGCACATGACATGGCAACGACGGCAAATAACTGGCAGACACCTGGCGCATCGAATCCGGGGCGTTACAACACTCCTCCACTAACAAGAGATCTCGTCCCGAGATATTAGGACCGAGACGGAAGGGAAAAGGGATGAGGTGAAACAAGAACTCAAGAGAAGAAGCAAAGAATCGAGAGCACTCGAGAAGAAGAGAGGAACGACAAGAATGACGGGAATCAACTGCTCACGAAATCAGATAGACTATAAAACCACTCCGGTTTGAACGAGATAAGAAACGAATAAGACTGAAAGGATTTAGGCAGCACTCCGACTAAAAATGAAAGGAATAGAACACGAACTTCACAAGATGGGATGACACTTGACGAGATGAACAATGCAATGCATCCGGAAGAATTGAAAGAATGGAATGACAAAAACTTAGAAGGAAAGGGTTGAACGGAGTTGTTGAGAAAATCAACAACGAAAGAATAAGCTTGTTGTGGTCTTATAGGTAACGTCTCAAGATCATAAGGTATTAACCGGCCACAAACAGAAACGATTGGATAGCTGAGAAGAACGAAGAAATGCAAAACTCCATTTCAAAAGAATACGGAGAATTTTTGCACTTCGAGATGCGAGAAGAAAAGCTACTTGAACTCGTCCGACAAAATCTTGATGAACACTTGAAGAATGAATTAAATCATGAAGAACCACCATGAAGAACTCCGGTGACAAAATGATGATGAGATAGAATTGAAGGATGAAAAAGAAATAAGATAAAAGCCTTGCGACGCTTTAGATGGAGGTACCGACGAGATGGCCGAGGAAAATTTGAACTCCGAAAAAGAAAAGATGAAAACACTTAGAACTAGAATTTATTCATCAAGAACAAACTCTGAAGGAAGGGATTACTCACTTGGATGAAATAAGAATAAGATTTATTGTATCCTTAACCTTCATCAAATTAAATTGATGACAATGTGGATTTTGCATACTACTTATTCTTCTTGAAAAAGGATTAAGAGAGATATAACGCAAACTTGAGAAAGTCTTCATGAACCAGTGTAGGATTCGAAAGAACGAAAGGATTAAAATGATAATCAAGGAAAAAGAATTTTGAACGAACCACCGTAAGAATTCGAAAATGACTGATGAAAGAGAATGAATCACCGGGAAGAATTAGAAGAACAAATAAGCTAGAGGGGATTTAGATACAAGAGAACGGGAAGAACTCGATCTGATTAAAGAGCACTTGAATGAAGCACTGGGATAATTAGAGAACGATAGCTGAAATGTGAGGACGAAAAATTCTTCTGGAAAGATGGCCTCCGGTGAAAAGAAATGGAAAAACAACTTCTGACATACTCCGGATGGGTAAGAAAAGAATATCTGACAAATGGAATAATTCGAGAGGATAACATGAAGCTAGAACCACAAATCTTTGAGAGAACGGGCAAGATTTAGAGAAACTCTTCCTCGATCTTCAAAGTTGAGAATGACGATGAGAAACACCATCGAAATTAATAAGATACTCCGGGAGAATGAAAAACGAAGAGGTTGAGCCAACAATGAAAATGATTTGAAATCGATCTTGGAAAAGATTTGACTGATGAAATTCATACTTACGTCACACTTGAAAAGAATTGAGAATAGCTCCGGGGGAATTAGAAGAGTCAAGTAAGATCCTGGGAAAAGACCTGTGGGTTAGGGCCCACTAAAAGAAAACACCGTTGGAAAGAATTGTTGAAGAGATAGATGATGCACCGGAACAATTGAAATATTTGAATGAGGTGACAACCTCGAATTAATTGGAACACAGACGGATCTCCTGAGATGTCTTCTGAACTCCGGAATAATTGAATGGCGAGAGAAAAACGAGCAAGGAGAACACTTGATCCAAGGAAAAGAATGTGATCAACCCGAAAAACTTGAATTGAGTGCACCGAAAAAAGAAAGGGACGAAGAATGACGAACGATACGAGAATTCACCGGTTGAAAATAATTGAGGGAAACCTGAAGAGGCTCTGCACGAATGAAATTGATGCTCGAAACAGACTCAGGCTCCGGAAAAAAGAGGGTGGGAGGGCGGG
>NC_041389.1:367085546-367089598 GCF_002162155.2 Triticum dicoccoides | reverse complement strand
GAAAGGTAGAGCTGACAATTATCTTGAAGAGAAAACACTGGTTGAAATCATTGAGGAAAGAAGGCAAAGACTTCGCACGAGTAGGATGGATACTTGAATACGGACTTTGACTCCGAGATGAAAAGGGGTGGGCGGGTGGGAAAAAAACAACAACTGAGGATTGAACTCAGAGATGAAGAGGCTCAAGTCAACTTGACGAGAAATGCACCGGATGAAAAGAGCTAAGAACCAACGATCGAAAAAAAACCAACTGCGTGATCCTAAAGAAAATTTGAAAGGGAAGAGAAGTAATTCAAAACACCTATGTCAAGATTCCTCACTAGAGCGACGAAGGGGCAAAGGAGTAAAAAGAAGTCCTACTCTCCGATATAACTAAACTACGAAAAAGTGTTCTTCTAGACTCAACAACGGCCAAACTACACGATCAATCAAGGGGGCTCCTAGGGTCGGTCGAGGCTCTGATACCAACTTGTCACGCCCAAGATGCGACCCTATCCTAAAGGAACTCGAAGGTCCCACCAAGGATAGAAGCGCATCTTGAAGACGCTTTTGCAAGGTGGATATCATTACATCAACATTACATAATAGATGGGGATACATACATAAGGCATACAATGCCACACGAATACAACATCATCTTACATAAGAGCACCATCCGACTACGGATGAAACACAAACAGAAACTCAAACGACATCCACCCTGCTAGCCCAGGCTGCCGACATGGAACCTATCCCCTGATCGAAGAAGAAGCAGAAGAAGAACTCCAAAACAAGCAAACATCACTCTCGCGTCATGATCATCGCATAACCTGCACCTGCAACTGTTGTTGTAGTAATCTGTGAGCCACGAGGACTCAGCAATCCCATTACCATGGGTATCAAGACTAACAAAGCTTAATGGGTAAGGAAGGGGTAAAGTGGTGAGGTTGCAACAGCGACTAAGCATTTATGGTGGCTAGCATACGCAAATAAGAGCGAGAAGAGGAGCAAAGGAACGGTCGTGAAGCTAGCAATGATCAAGAGGTGATCCTGAACTCCTACTTACGTCAAACATAACCCAAAACCGTGTTCACTTCCCGGACTCCGCCGAGAAGAGACCATCACGGCTACACACTCGGTTGATGCGTTTTAATTCGGATCTGGTGTCAAGTTATCTACAACCAGACATTAACAAATTCCCATCTGCCACATAACCGCGGGCATGGCTCTCGAAAGTTTATACCCTGCAGGGGTGTCCCAACTTAGCCCATGATAAGCTCTCGCGATCAACGAAGGATATACCTTCTCCCAGGAAGACCCGATCAGTCTCGGAATCCCGGTTTACAAGACATTTCGACAATGGTAAAACAAGACCAGCAAAGCCGCCCGATACGCCGACAATCCCGATAGGAGCTGCACATATCTCGTTCTCAGGGCAACACCGGATGAGACATCCTACAAGTAAAACCAAACCTCGAGTTTCCCCGAGGGGGCCCCGCAGTCTACTCGGTTCGGACCAACACTTAGACAAGCACTGGCCCGGGGAGCTAAAATAAAGATGACCCTCGGGCTCCGGAAACCCAAGGGAAAAAGGGCTAGGTGAGGCAAATGGTAAAACCAAGGTTGGGCCTTGCTGGAGGAGTTTTATTCAAAGCGAACTGTCAAGGGGGTCCCATAAATCACCCAACCGCGTAAGGAACGCAAAATCCGGGAACATAACACCGGTATGACGGAAACTAGGGCGGCAAGAGTGGAACAAAACACCAGGCATAAGGCCGAGTCTTCCACCCTTTACCAAGTATATAGATGCATTAATTTAATAAGAGATATTGTGATATCCCAACATAATCCTGTCCACCATGGAGCAATCTTCAACTTCACCTGCAGCTAGCAACGCTATAAGAGGGGGCTGAGCAAAGCGGTAACATAGCCAAACAACGGTTTGCTAGAAAGGGTGAAAAGGTTAGAGGCTGACATGGCAAATTGGGAGGCTTGAAGAGCAAAAAATAGGTAGCGCAGCGTAGCTATAGAACGAAGCAACTAGCATAGCAATGATAGTAGTGAGATCCAGGGTAGCGGTCATCTTGCCTGAAATCCCGCAAGGAAGAAGAACGAGTCCATGTAGAAGACGAAAGGATGAAGCCGAATCAAGCGTAGACGAACGAATCCTCACGATCGCAACGAAAACAGGAACTATCGAGAAGAAGCACACAACATGGTAAACACACCACACATATGCAAGACATGATGCACAACAAGCATGATGCATGACAAAGCTACATGAAGCTACTCATGGCAAGAGATGATGCAAACAAGAGCAACACAACAAAGCAAGTTTAAGTGAGGCCGGAAACAACATATAACAATTCCGGTAAGAACTCATATGCAAATTTCGAAATTGGTCCAGATCTGAATAAACCCTATGTTCAAGTTGTTTAACAGCAAGTTAAGATGCACCAAGATGATCTACACGAGATTCTAGTCAAGTTACATATAAAGTTCGTTTAATTCGGAGCTACGGCCTAGAAGATATGAGCAAAACAAGTTAAACATGGCATTGATGCAAAATGCATACAAATATCAAGCAAACACCTCAAAACAAGGATGCAACATGATAATATGAAACTACATGCAAAATCAAGCAAGTTTCATATAGAGCACACTCAAAACGGAGCAACGGTTCAACGCATACTCTATACAAGTTTGAAGGACAAGCTGTCCAAAATAGCAACTAGGCATATTGCAAGCATCAAAACAATATGCTACAGCATCTCAACATAAGAACAAAAGGCATGGACATGATGTACAGGTAAATCATAACAAAACATGAACACTGAGCTATCTCCAGAAATCAATAGAACATGCTCAAAAACACATGGCAAGATTGCATATATTAACAGTTTCAGACGTTGCAGAAATAACATCAAGTTGCAAAGTTTAGAGCTATCAAACAACATGTTAGAGGAACTTAACATGGCAAACAAAGGCATGGCATGAATCTAATAATTGCAGAGAACAAAAGTCCTTTACTGACCATGAGCCAAAAGGGCACAGAAAATATGATGGCACCCATGTAAACATAGCAAGTTATATGACAGATTCGTACATGGCAGGAATAACAATAAGTAGGCATGTTGGTGAGCTTGAACCACTCACCACAGAGCAATACATGGCATGGCAAGGCAACCAGCAGCAAGAAGACATGTTTATGAATCTAAGCATGGCAAGAGCAAGTTCATAGGGTGCATGGATCACTAGAAAAGCTCATGGCAAAACTGAACTTCATGTTAACAAGCTGACAACAACATTATTTAGCAACTTCGGAGCAAGATTACAACAAGGTACAGCAGGCTATAAATGCAACCAGGGGCATGGGTGGATAGAGCATGACATGTATAACAAATCATCCTTAGTGAACATCTCCAGATTATGCATAGAATGACTTGTAGCAGCAGGTTTACATAGCATCATGATATAACAGAATCTGTCTAGCAAAACAGCAACAGCAAGTACCCTACTTAACAAGCTTGATGCACTCACTACACAACTCACAAAAATACATGGATAGAACCTCTGTAAAGATGGCATGACATAAATCAAAACACATGTAGACATCAACCTCATAGGATGCACACATCAAACATGGCAAAAATGACAAATGAGCATGTTATAACAGTTTCAGCAGGTTAACATCATATAGCACTCTTGCAACGATGATTCAGGCATCAAGATGGACTCAAATGAACATTATGCAATGGAATGAAATGAAGAGCATCTTCTGATGAACATTTTGATATATAATGCACGCAAAACGGAGCTGTATGCAGCAAGTTATGATGCGATGAACATGGGACCAAAATGCAAAAATATTCAGGACTTGGACGAAAATTTTGGAGGTCAACCTTGGATCTAGATCTGGGCGCGGTTGACGAGGACGACCGGGGTCCTCGCCGGAGCAGAAGAGGAGGTGGCCGGAGACGGGGCGCGGGGCCGGCGAGCTCGCGGCCGGAGCTCGCAACCGCGGCGAGGACGGCGTCGACGGGGAGCTGCGGGGCGGAGGCGCGGGGCGCCGG
>NC_041389.1:367079006-367085029 GCF_002162155.2 Triticum dicoccoides | reverse complement strand
ACGCCGGCGGAGGCGAGCGCCGGCCGGGCGGAACTTCGGGCGGCGGCGGCGGAAGCCGCGGGCGGCGGCGGGCGCGTCGGCCGCGGGGCGGCGCCGGATGGGCCTGGGCGGTCCCGCTGGGCCGCGGCAGCGGCGCGGCGGCCAGGAACAGGTGGCGGCGGCGGATTGGCTGCGGGCGCGGGCGGACATGTCCGGCCCGGTCCGGATGTGTCCGGCGGCGGCGGGGAGGGGTTTGGCTAGGGTTTCGGGAGGAATTCATCCACAAATTTTTGGGGAGGGGCTAATTTATAGATTCTGGGAGCTAGGAGAGTCCAAATTGGGTGTGGTTTTCGCCCACACGATCGTGATCGAACGACCGAGAGCATGGAGGGGGTTTGGATGGGTTTTGGGCCACTTTGGAAGGGTGTTGGGCTGCAAGACAAAAGGGGCTTTTGCGGTTACCCGATTAACCGTTGGAGTATCAAACGACCTCCAAATGACACGAAACTTGACAGGCGGTCTACCGGTGCTATATCAAGGCCGTTTGGCAATCCTCGGGCCATTCCAAGAAAGTTTGACACCTGCTCACAACAAGAGACAAAAGGGAAACGCCGGAGGACATAGGAGTGCCAGATTGCAAAACGGACAATGGGGAAAATGCTCGGATGCATGAGACGAACACGTATGCAAAATGAGATGCACATGATGACATGATAAAATGCAACACGCAAGCACATGACATGGCAACGACGGCAAATAACTGGCAGACACCTGGCGCATCGAATCCGGGGCGTTACAGCAGGCTCAAGAGAAGAAATGTGCAATATTTGTTCCTCATTGTACATGACGTCTTTGTGCAGTGCCATGCGTTGCACCCTTGCTTGGCATGGCACTCTGTTGGGGACATACCGGTGTTGAAGCATCTTGGAATGTGATAAATGTTGGATTTGAGTCAATTTGAATTGTTACAGTCCCAGTCCATAGAACATTGACTTACATACATACCCCTAATAAAAATAATTAACAAAATTGCTTTTATATCTTGCAAATTTCCATGGAAAAGCACTGAAGCACTGCTCAGTTCAGGAAGTTATTCGTTTTCTATGCACCACTATTTGGTGTTTCGTTAGCTTTCCATTTGATTCTTTATTGGTTTGGTTGAATCTCAGTGCTTGCCAGTTTCACATCCAACCACCCTAGTTAACGAAATATGCATATTTTTTCAAGTCATGTTGTGCACAAATAACATGCTTTGACCCCCTCTGATAGAAGCCATGTTTTTAAGACCATTAAGTGGCCCATGCTTTATCTTTACTCCCTTCTAGAAATTGTATGTACATCAGTGGATACGGCACAATTATGGCAGACATTGAATCTTTGTCAGGAGGAACACTAAAAAGGAAATTTGCTACCACATATTCAAAATCCTATTTCCTCAAATAAATATTCCAAGTTCTACACTAGAAATTGGTCGCCGATTTTCACTCTCCTTATGACCTCTTGTCGCACTAACTTCACAGATATTCATTTCATCTGTACAGTTTCACTGAATTTTCAGTGCACATTTCAGATGGGATAGTCGCCTTGGGAAAATTTGATGCCCTTCACATTGGCCACCGGGAACTAGCCATGCATGCTTCTAAATCAGGAAATCCTTTTCTTCTTTCTTTTGTTGGAATGGCTGAAGTTCTTGGCTGGGAGTATAGGTGGGCCTCTTAGAAATTTTCAGTAACTTCCTTGGTAAATTTAGCCCAATATTAAGGAGGACATAGTGAAGTCCTTAACAAATCAGTACTGTTTTCCTTTTGTACAGGCCTCCCATAGTTGCTCATTGTGATCGGAAGCGAGTCCTTTCGTCTTGGGCTCCATATTGTAGAAATGTGGTGCCTCTTGAATATCAAGTTGAGTTTTCAAAGGTCAGATACCTAACTCCACGCCAATTTGTTGAGAGGTTATCAACGGATCTTAGAATAAAAGGTGTTGTAGCAGGTACAAACATGTTGGTTTACCTTGCAAGGCTCAGTATTGTGCTGCACTACCCTACCTAATATCTTTCTTCATGTACTATGACAGGTGAAAACTACAGATTCGGGTACAAAGCATCTGGTGACGCAGCTGAGTTAGCGAAACTGTGTGAGGAATTCGGTTTAAGTGCATTTATTGTACGGTCTGTCATGGACACCGCAAAGGGATCTTATAATGGAGCAACACCCGCCGTAAATTCAAGCGATAAAGGACAGGTATCTTCTAGTCGTGTTCGCCAAGCTTTGTCGGTCGGTGACATTGAATACGTCTCCAAGTTACTTGGGAGGAAACACCGCCTTGTGCTAACAGTGAGTGAATACTCCATTAAGGAACGGAAAAACATTATAGTCCCGAAATCTTGCATGGTCAACATGCCACCAGCCGACGGGTTCTACGAGAATTGTGAGCTCTTCAATGGAGGGTATCTTGGACTATGCAGGGTGGTCATTAACTCAGAGACCATTGATATTGAGATGAAAGATGAGAGCAGTTTGTCGCCAGACACTTCTCAAGAAGTTCAACAGTTAGGGATTGAGTTCGGGTGATGTTGCAGCTCCTTTTGTGATCAGCGGCTGGTCTTAGTTTGTATACCCGGTCACCTTTGGGACAATTTTGAGTCGAAGCCTTCGGCGGGAGTTTTTTGTTCCCTAGATGGAGGATATATGACGGAAATGATCAGAAGTATGTATTCAGCCTCATCAAGGTTCATCAATCCGAAGTCCACTTCACAGTTTCATGGACCGGAGAAGATTAGACATTTGTGCACACAGCAAGAGAAGCACGGGCACGAAGGCGGCATTCTTTCCTGTGGACTGGCAAATAAAGAGTTTACTGGCTTCGAGCGGCTGTATGTATTGAAACCAAAGAAGAGACTCTTCTTGCAGCATGCCTTAGTCCTAGTACATTGTAGTCTGTACATTTTCAAGGGTTTTTTCAGAGTCAGCCCGTTTTCTGTTGCTATAGTTCGCAAGCATGCTCTGTTGCATCGAACAGTGAGGACGATATCTTATTTGTTAGTACTAAATTGCTTAACGGTTAAGCAGGATTTGATTACGAGAAAATACCTGTATCTACCCAGGCTTGTCAAAGAACTTGACCAGCTGGAAACTTACTTTACCATCTGAATATGTTAGTTGTAAGCAGAAAGATGGGAGTCTAAGATTTGTTGTACGCTACAGACGCAGGGAGTGGATGAGCCAAATTACTATTGCCGTGTTTCCGCGTTCGTTTCTGCTGTAGCCGCTGACGCTGTCAAGGGGTGTAGGTGCATGTTAGCGTGCCATCGAGGGTGATCGTGCTGTGGATGCGGCGGGACGGCAAAGCTGAGGTTTAGAATTGAGTTTTTCCTTGCCAAAAGTGCGACAAAGATGTGTGCCATTTGGATGGAGACAAAGTAGCGTGCGCGTGCCGAAGTCGGCAACAAATGGCATCCGGTCTCCTGTCTGACCCTATAGTTGCCACGAACATCTTAGTTGTGAAGAAGGTTTATTTATAGATAGATGCACGTGTATGCGCAAAAGATTGAAATTTCAGGTGGGCAACTGCTCGTATCCAGCAAAAAGAGAACAATTGTTGTGTACTTGTGTTGCGCTCTGATTCACATGGTCCCTTCTTCCTTGCATTGTTTCTTTGAATCACATCGCCGGTGCTTAGGGGAGTGAGCCTAGCTCAACTGGTTGAGGGAGTGGATGTACAACCCAACGACATTGTTTAAATTTTCATGGTGGCGAATTTAGGTTTCTATTTATTCTTGAGGACCAGTAATCGAGATTAAAAATCCTAGTACTCATACATAAAAGGCCGTATGCATCCTTAGTTGGTGTAGGGACCGGGGAAGTAAAATTCTCCCCTAATTTTTAGTAGCTACAGCCAACCGGGAATCACTTCCAACTCTGCCTCCCGGGTCGCTCCTACAGGCGACTCCGAAGGCCTCCCCAGCCGGCCATCTCCTCCGCCGTCGCCGAAGGAGGCCGTCAGTGCTGACGGCGGCGGCGGGATGCACCTGTTCGGCTATCCTTTCCCTTCATCTCCAAGGTTGGCCAACCTTCATCCGCCCTCAGATCCGATCCACGATGTGCGTGCCACATTGCTCGAGCTCAGTGCTGCTTGTCCAGATTGCTGCTTCGGAGTGGTTCCATGGCTTCTTGAGGATCCTGTTCGTGGATGCTAGGGGAACCATGGGCGGTGTCGGCCTCGTCTGGCTCCAGCCGGCTCTGCTGGATCCGGGCCATGACAGGCAATGCGAGGCGCACCCACGGCCGACGGGAATCCTGTTGGACGGCGGCATGACCTTCTCTCGCCGATGCACGCGGCTCAGGCGAGGGCCCATCCGGCGATGGGCTGGGTCGAGGTGGACCTCCCTTCTATGGTGGTGGCTTGCCCCGATCTGGTTCTGCCGGATCTTGGCCCTAACAATCTTCTTCCGCCAAGTCATCACTCTACCGGATATTGACCTCTTGGATTTGGCTGCTGACGAGTTCCGGTCATCCCTGTCGAAGACATATGGATTGGCGTATGTTGCCCCTGGATATCTAGATCGAAAAGGTTCCGGTCGCGCGCTCATGTTATCAGCCAACAAGGCCTTACGAGGACGGGGAGCGAAGCTTCACTTTCTTATCTATGCCATGAGACATGTCCAAGTCAAGATTCTCAAGGCATTGATAGAGGTGGGGAAAGTCATGGCGGCTGCGATTGGAGGTCATAACCTTCGGTGAAAGGGTGTATTGGATGCTATGAAGATTGTGTGCCAGGTGTATGGTGACTTGTAACAGCAGCCTCGGCAAGCGGGGGCGACAGCACTGGAGGACTGCATTTTTGGTGGTGCTCCTCAAGTACCGAGTCTTGATCCTCAGGGTGAAAACCCAAGGTCTGGCCTTTATTGGTTGTACCTGGCAATGGCCTTGTTGAAGGCATTGTTTCGGGTGAACTCGGACTTTCTCTGGGTGAAAACCCGAGATCTTCGATCGGGCAACGACAAAGCTTGTGCATTGTTTCCTTCTTGGATGCGTTGCTTTAGGAGAACCTTTTTTGTATTCCGGGTGTTGTCTTTGGTGGTGGTTAGAGTGCTGCCGCTTCTGCTAGCATTGTTCACCATGGCGGAGTCTTTTTTCTTTCTTCTGTTCTTTTTTTTAGCTGTGTGTATTCTTGATGTCTTTTGACATCTTTTTTTTTGATTAGCTTGAATTGCTTACAACATATGTCACGTGGTTCTTTGGACATCTTGTTGGTACAGAGGCCGGCCGGGTGTAATTGGTATGTTGATGATATTAATATATTCCCTTTGTTGAAAACATCGTCAGTGCTCCGACAGCTCTCCTTTTAGTTTCTACTCCATCTGTTTCTAAATATAAGTTTTTTTAAAGATTTTGATATGGATTATATACAAATGTATATAGACGTAGTTTAGAGTATAGATTCACTCATTTTGCTTTGTATGTAATCCATATTGAAATCTCTAAAAAAGACTTATACTCCCTCCGTTCGAAAATATTTGTCGGAGTAATGAATGTATCTAGACATATTTTAGTTATAGATACATCCGTTTTTATGCATTTCTTCGACAAGTAATTCCGGACGGAGGGAGTATTTAGGAAGGGAGGTAAGTTGAGGCTGTACCAGTGGATCGGATTCATGGCCCGCTTCAGTTTGCCAGCGGATTCACGAATCCTATAGTAGCCTTTTTTTAGGAGATATATATAGTGGCCCTTGGTGAACTTGAGAAGGCATGATTATTTCCATCTTCTGAGGGTGCGTGGGGGATGCACATGGTTTGTTAGTTTTGTTTGATTGTGCGTATGAGAAGGCTCCATCCCATGGCTGCATTGAGACAGTGAAGGCCGGCACTCTCTAGTAATAACATCGATTTTCTAATGACGAGAAGCTTAGGTTCGTTCTCGTAGAGTAAGATATACACCTAAGTAGCTAGAAAATGCATTTAAAAGAAAAGCTAGCTAGACAATGCCTGGATTTCTTTTCAGGAGTTGTTGTTGTTGCTTGGACTTACATGAGGTCGATACGCA
>NC_041389.1:367047704-367078825 GCF_002162155.2 Triticum dicoccoides | reverse complement strand
TTATAGTGCAAAGACTAGTCTAGTTGTTTATCTAGGGATTCTAAGATATGGTTGACATGTCATTTGCTTATTTATACATTTTGCATCCCTTGATTCCCTCGAAGGATCACTCCCGTGAATAATCAAGAGGCCACAAAACATTTCTTTCAAATGAGCAACTCTAAACACCCCCTAAATTTTGCCTTCCTAGTGGCTTTTTTTTTTGAACTGGCCAGCCATGGCTGGTGTTACATTGATTAAGCAGGGAGCAGATGACAAAGTGGCAAAGGCGATGATCCAGGGATCAAGGAGTAAAGAAAAACTGCCAAAAAGAGAAAAAAAAACAAAGGCGGAGGTGCCTGCGACACCGAAAGCTAGAACCCTAAAATCTCACGGCAGATCCCCGAAGGGGCTCTGAATGTGCTTGAATCCTCCCTGTTGCCAAAGACAGAACTCTCTCCTGATGGCCTTGATGACATCTTGCTCCGTCGTCTCGTGATTCCTGAAGACGCGGCTGTTGCACTCCTGCCAAACTTTCCAAAGCACGAGCATAATTAGCGACTTGATCCCTTTGGCATGCGCTGGCTACGTCGCTGCTACCATGGCCTCCATAATTTCCAGCGAGCTGCTGTCGGTGTACTCGCACGCGATGCTGAGCCCCTGGCAGTGCTGCCAGGAGGATAGACTTGCCCAGATTGTCTTCGCAAAGGGGCAGCTCCAGAACAGGTGCCCCGTCGTCTCCAGGTTTCTCAAACACAGCTGGCAAAAGTAGCAGTTTGGCCAGCCCCTGCGTTGGAGGCGATCATTGCACCACAACCGATTTTGATGGAGGAGCCACGCAAACATCTTCAGCTTGGCCGGAGCCCAGGCTTTCCAGATCATGGCCTGATACAATCCCGACGCCGATCCCAAAAACTGGATGGCATAGGCCGAGCGGGAGCTGTACTGGCCTGACCCCTCCGAGCTCCAGCGTATTTGGTCCCGCTCTTCTACTTGAAGGTTGAGCTGGCGGCGCTGAATGAGTCGATGCAGGGAGACAACCTCGCTGATAAGGTCGACATTGTTGCCATGCGCTAGGTCCAAAACCCAGCAGTCGCCGTTGATGGCTTGCACCACAGATCTGCCCTTGCGCCTGGAGTGCTTGAAGACAGACGGGAAGCAGAACTTCAGTGGCACCAGCCCTAGCCATGAGCAGTGCCAGAAGCTCGCCGTTTTGCCGTTGCCGAAGTAACGGCCGTCTCTGCGTTGAAAAGAGCATGATCCGAGGCGTCGCATGGTGGCTCCGTACCCACCCAAGGCCGAGAGGGGTTTATCCAGCTGTGCCATAGCCATCTCAGCCGTAGCGCGCGGCTGAACTTTGAGAGGTTCAGGACACCAAGTCCGCCGTGCTCAACCGGGGAGCAGACCCGTTCCCAGCTAACCTTGCAGCTGCCGCCCGATAGTTCTTGATCCTTTCCCCAGAGAAAACGCCGCCTGCACTTGTCAATTTCCTTCAGCAGCTTCTTTGGCACTCGAAGCGCTGTAAGAGCGAAGGTGGGCAGGGCCGATAGGACGCAGCGGACCAGAACGCGCCTACCTGCCATGGACAGCATGTGTCCCTTCCACCCCGCTAGCCGGGCATGGATACGATCAAGGATAAACTGCAGGTGAACTAGGCGAAGCCGTCCCGTCGATACTGGAAGACCTAGGTACCTAATTGGAAAGTGGGCGATAGGGCCGCGAAACGCCTGGAGAACATACTGCAGGTCGATGTTGTTGCAGTGGATCGGCGTGGTCGTGGACTTGGCAAGGTTGGTCCGGAGGCCCGAGGCGTCGCCGAAACTTTGCAGGATATGCATCAGGTGATCTATCTCCTCCTTGTCGGGGTTTGCGAAGATGATCGCGTCGTCGGCATACAGGCTCACCCTGAGCTTTACCTCCCTACGAGGAACTGGCATGATCTCTAGGGCTTCCTCGGCAGCTTGCAGCAGGCGGTGGATGGGGTCGATCGCGAGTATGAAGAGGAGGGGGGACAGTGGGTCTCCCTGCCTGAGGCCCCGTCGATGGAGGATGCGCGCGCCTGGTGACCCATTGAGGAGGATGGCCGATGATGAGGTGGCGAGGAGGAGCGAAATCCAATCCCGCCAGCGTGCACTAAACCCTAGTCTTGTGAGCAATTCTAGTAGATACTCCCAGGAGACATTGTCAAAGGCTCTCGAGATGTCAAGTTTCAGAAGGACTGCCGGTGTTTTACTATGGTGCAGGCTCTTGACGCAGTTCTGGACGTATACAAAGCTGTCGTGCAGACATCTGGTCTTCAGGAAAGCCGTCTGCGCAGGCGAGACAATAGACTGCACCATAGAGGCCAGACGGAGCGAGAGAACTTTGGAGATCAACTTGGCAATTGAATGGATCAGGATAATTGGTCTGTAGTCAGCAATGCAGCTTGCCCCGTCTTTTTTGGGGATGAGCGCGATGATCGCAGTGTTCAGAGCCCCGAAATTTTGCCCGGCCAGGTGGTAGAACTGCTGAAACGCGTTCATGATGTCCTCTTTGATGATGCTCCAGCAGCTACGGAAGAACATCCCGCAGAAACCGTCAGGCCCAGGCGATTTTTCCGCCGGTGAATCCTTGATCGCCGTCCAAACCTCATCTTCAGAGAACGGATTGTCCAGACCGTTTGCTTGCAGCGTGGGCATATGCAGCTCATCCCAGTTGATTGACGTGGCTCGATGTTGAGTGGATCCTAGGGTGCAGTTGAAGTGCTCGTGGATTGCCTCTTGCTTCTCTGCATGTGCAGTCACAATGATGTCTCCCACTTTCAGGGCGTTGATGAAGTTCTTGCGTCTTCTCGAGCTGATCTTGGCCATGAAAAACTTGGTAGGGGCATCTCCCGCACGCAGCCAGGTGAGCCGGGAGGCCTGCCTCTTTCTGCAGCGTTCGATCGCCGCAAGACCCAGCAGCTTGATCTTCAGGCCCTTCCTTAGCTCCGCCTCTGCCGTCGAGAGCCGCTGGCTCTCTTGGGCCACATCCAGGCACAGAATGACTTCACAGGCGATGTGTAACTGACTCCTCGTGTCCCCGATCAGGCTGCTGCTCCAGATTTTCAGGTCCTTGGCCACACGACTCATTTTGGTGCGCAGCCGGGCGAAGGCGCAGGTGGTGGCCGTCGGGCGTGACCAAGCAGCCAAGACCGTGTCGTGGAAGCGCTGGAGCCACGGCCAGAAGGATTCAAATTTGAATCCTCCCCGTCGACGAGGAGCGAAAGCGTTCGTAAGCAGAAGCGGGCAGTGATCGAAGCACGCGATGGACGCAGCCATCAGCATCGCGCGCGGGAACAGGGCTTCCCAGGGCGAGGAGCAGAAGAACTTGTTAATGCTAACTAGTGTAGGATTTTCCCTCTCGCTGCTCCATGTGTACCTACGGTTGTTACACTTAATCTGGCGAAGGCCTGCCCCGTCGATCGCAGCTCTAAAACGGCCCATTAGCCTCCTGTTCAGGTTGTGGTTGTTCTTGTCTCTCGCCTCGTAGATTAAGTTAAAATCTCCATTGATGAGCCAGGGCTCGGCAGCGGGCGGCGCAGTCCTAGCTAACTCTGCGAGGAAATCTTCCTTGTTCGCATCGTCGGTCGGTCCATACACCGTAGTGAGCCAGAAAGAAGAGGGGTTGCATACTAGGGTCACCTTTGCTGTGATTGCAAATTGCCCAATGGCATGAGTGGCTACGGTGACTACATCCTTGTTCCATAAGATGGCAGCTCCGCCGCGCGTGCCGATTGTCGACAGCACAGCGCAGCCCTGCATCATGCCTCCACCTATGTCGCGAACGATCTCTGGTGACCAAACATCTAACTTCGTCTCCTGGAGGCACAAAATCGCAATTTTATGGGCCGCGGCTACCTCTCGTACTACCTCCCTCTTCGCCGGCGAGTTCAGCCCGCGCACATTCCAGCTCATGATCGGGGGGGTGGAGGGACCGTCAATCATGGGAAAACATGAGGCATCTCCGGCGACTACTGAAACTATGATAAGCAGAACACTGGTACACCACCCACCACTCCCGGGGGCGCCGTCGACCACCAATAGGCCCCAAACTACGACGGCGCAACTCGAACCACTGCCTACAACTAACACAACAGAAGGGGACGACACGAGACACGGGCCGGCCGAACGCTGGCCGTCGCCGGAAGCAACTACTAGCCCTAAGACTACAAAGCGATGGGCTTGCTAACATGATCACACCGCGGCCTCGTCGGCGACTCTGTCAGGGCCGTTGAGCCCCGCTGCAATGCGGAGCGCGGCCTTGTCCATCTTTGTGAGCTTCGAGATGATGGCGATGTCGTCATCGGAGAGGGGCTCGTCGAACTTGCGGATGAGAGCTTCTGTCGCCTTCTTTGTCATCCTCTCCTTCGGGCCGAGGAGCCCGAGACCTTGCACCAGCCTAAGCGAGCCGCGTTGCGCCACTGGCACCTTGCAGTTTTGAGCTGCTTGCCGCGCGCTCTGACGTGGAGGAGGGACCGATGTCGCCCTAGACTTTGGCGGGGCAGAGCCTAGTGGCTCTTCGGTTTGGAGGAATTTTTGTAGGATACCAATTGATACAATTTTTTTATATGAGGATCATTTGGTTCAAGAAATTAACCGTATAAAATCCTACAGATTGCTTTCCTACACTACAGTTTTATAGGGATTGTAGCAAAATTTGAGATCTCTTGGAAATTTTCTTTGTGTCTATGACAACTATGTCATGCATTGCATCTATAAATTTCATGTAGTAGAGCCAAACAACTCTTAATACTAATTCCCTTGTTTCAGTAGAATTCAACATGGTATCACATTATGTTCCTACGCTTTTCCTATTCCTATGTATTCAAATATCTAAGAACCAAATAGACTCTATATGACTTGGGGACCCCACCCTCTCCCTTGTTATTTCCTTCTACTTTCACATTTAAAAAACAAAAAATAGCGGTTGACGAGATCTGTAAGCGGCAACTGCCTGTTGTCCTTACTGACGACCCCTCAGTTGCCGGAGCCACCGCCCCGCATGTCATGGTTCACAAGCCGCCTCTCTTCTGCATCTATATGTCCGCCTGCTGGTGCCATTCTTCTATCTATTTTTTTCTTGTTGGAATTGTGGTGTTCCTAAGTGGTCTGAAGCAAGAGGTGAAAAGTGTGAAGGCGGCGGTAATATGATGGTCTTTATTTTTGGAGAAACGCAAAAGTCTTGTGTTTTGATTCATTGATAGAAGAAGAGTTTGTACAAGCTCATTACGAGCACACTCGATGTTACAACACAACGCCACTAAAGACTAGCCATATCAGCAGCCAGGAGCAACGCAGGTACTCGCTCGCGCCCACAGTAGCCCAGTGCTTGACTTCCGTCCTAATCGTGTCAAGGAGGCTGGATAGGCTGAGTTGTGCGCCATCAAAGATGATCGTATAGTGCTGTTTGGTTAGAGCCAATGTTCACCCTAACAAATATTTGGCTAGCTAGAACTTTGGTCAAGGTTTTGCTTGCCCATGATTTGGCTAATATTGTCTCAAAGGTGAATTATCCATGATAAGTCTGCATGGATACATGCCAAAATTTTGACAATCATCCAAACAAATACTCGTACTAATTTTTTTTGCTATGACAATCTTTTTTTTGAAAGAGTGGACTCCCTTGGGTCATTCACCAATTAGCCGACCTCACAATTCTGTGTGTTTCTTAACACGGTACAGTTGATGTTTACATATATGCACATATATTTACCCCTATAAATGAAATACACACATGCACACCCTATGTCTATGAATACCGAGCGGCCGGGCACAACATCTCAAGATTGACCAAGTAACTATGGACGCCTGGCATTCGATAGACGTACGTTCACTCTGGTACTCTACAAGTTACATTATATGTTGATTTGACAAATATAATGCCAACTTTTGCATGTACAACAACTTACAATTCAAGTCGAGCAGTACATAGTATCCGAGCCTACACCAAATAAACATGCAATAATGCTAGACATATAAAGAGTTACACGCAATTATACACTGACTAGAATTTTTTTCATCTACTAACCAATCACAAACTTGCCCCCCCTGATTTTAGGGAGGGTGGGCCGCCTCCCCATCTATTAACCAATCAAATTAACCCTGTTTGTAAAACCTTATAACTCGTTTGTACGTGTAGCATTACTCATAAACATGCATACACAATATTTAACGCCCCAGACTGGGGTATGTCACCGTCAAAGAATCAATGAAACCACAGCCAGACTGGGGTATGTTCACTCCGTTCAAGTCTAGAACCGTCGGCCGCTGCACCTCCTTCCATTCTGCCGCCGTTCGGACCTCTCCCGCAGCACGGACAACTGGGCTTCCCATACGTCCCTGGCGAACCCATCTGGCCTCGTCGACGCCCGGCCAGTCAGCTGAGCGTCGTACTGCACCCTCGTGGCAGGGTCGGACAGCGTCTCGTAGGCGCGCTGGAGCTCGACGAAGAGCTCCGTGGACTCGGCCCGGCGCGACGGAGGGCACACGTCTGGGTGGTACTGCAGCGCCAGCCGCCGGTACGCGCGCTTGACCTCCTCCGCGCCCACGTCCGCCGAGTGCTCCAGGGACAGCACCTTGTAGTAGTCGCCCCTGCTCGGCGAGCGGACACCGCGCTCGCGGCCGCCGCCGCCTTCACCCTGCAGTTGCAGTGGCCGCTCCTCCGGCCAAAGCCGGCGCCGAAGCTAGCAGGCTTGCCCGCGCACCTCAGCGTGGCGGAACTGGAGCTGGCGGTGTTCATGGACGGCTAGCTGATGAAACAGCGGAGGAGGAAGAAGAAACCTCTTGCTGGTCAGGTGATCGTGATCAGAGCGAGCTGTGTTGTGGCGGATGGCGATGTTGGAGAACGAACGGAGATACCCATAATATATAGGCGATTGGAAACCGATCGAGGATGAGACAAACGAGGCGTGCCGTTGGTTTGCTGTACGCGTGCGTTTGTTGCACGGGCGCCCGCGGTTATTAACGTCGCCGTCGCCGGCGATCGAGCCGTAGTGCAACTTGCAAGGTGGTGGTGGACCGGTGAAGTGGCGCCTTGCGGAGCCAGGGGACATGCTGGGCCGGACGGTAAGGTTTAAACGTTAATTCTTTTTTCAGACCGCTGTTTATGAATCAGTTTCTTCGGGAAAGTTCGACGAAGGTCATCAGCTTGGATGCATGGTGTCATGGTGACGATGGAAGAAGCGCCCGGCCGTGTGCACCACCCATACTTTAAGGTGGGCTGAGGCTCAGGCCTGCCCGACGTTTAGGCTCGATAAACGGATTTGACTTTCCTTCCTACCCTCGTCTCGATGGTTCACCCCAACCTCCGCTTCGCGGCCGCCTCCGGCCGGCTGCCACCTGATTTTTCATCGTCGCCGCATGGATCTTGGGGACCAATGCAACTCTAATAAAACGACTAGCTGTGAGATGGCAGTATAATCAGCCAATGTCAAATGGCACCCCAGCCCCTTGTTTTGTTGGGATTCATGTCTTATCTTGTGAAATTCACATGACACATGGCGCGGTGAACACATCTTCAGTCGACCGCTTTCAGAAAAAGAAAATGTATTGTTTTTCGACCTACACGGTTACACCTAACCAGAATTAGGTCACTCAGGTTCAAAAAAAAAGGTCACCCCAAGGCGAATTACCAGGCACAAAACTTGTAATCTGTCCATGATGAGTTGATGACTTGTATTCTAGAAGGGAAAAAAATGATTTGCTTGTTCGTCTTGGACTTGGGAAGGGTGTTCGTATTTTTCTCGATTCCACTCAATCTTCATATGTTCTCATAGGATAAAGTGTGCATGTTTATTCGATACGTGTTTGTGTTTCTACACCAAGGTGCATGTCCTCTAGCATTAAGCTTACCTAGCTAATGGATGCATGGTCTGTTCGTCGGTGGGTATCAACAACTCTTGATGAATATTGTTTCTGTTTGCTATTTGGCACGGCCTGAGTTTTATTTTTGAAACAAGGCAAAAAGCTTGTCATTTTCATTAAATAAGGGAGAAGGTTAAGAAAGAAAGGTCATCACTCAAACCCCAAGTATTTAGCCCCGCGAGTGCCTACAATAATTTTCTCGTTGATGTTGTGCGCGAGGAACGTGAAGGGAGACGTAGTGTTGCAGAAGACCCTCACACTGCGCTCCTTCCAGAGCTCCCAGGATATCAACGTGAGCATGAAGGACATGGCCTTTCACGAACAGCCTCTAGCTTGGGCAACTCCAACCCACCGCTCATTGACACTCCATCGAGCTCCATTTCCGGGGTTTGATATCCGGAAGGCCAAGCGAGCCAACAATGTCACACCAAACTCTCACCGAGAAGCGGCAGTGACAGAGAGATGAGTCGAAGTTTCTTGGGTTTGCGTACAAAGAAGACACGGCCTGAGAATAGCACTTTGAACTTTGCTCGAATAACAAATTAACAATGAATAATGTTGATTCACCTTCTGCATATTATATGAGATTCGATGGCTGCATTTAGATAGTGAAGGCCGGCGATGATCTATGTTAATCAGTCACGGGTTCAGGTTTGCTTGCCGACCCTAACTAGAAATATGCAGCTTCCTATGTATAGTAGAATATCTACCTTCTTTCCAGCTTACCTAAAGCTTGACCAATATGTAAGACAAGAGTGACGATAAGATGCAAACTACTAGATCGTATCCGCATACGTTGCATTTGCAAAATAAATAAATAAAATGATAATCCTAGTGCACGAATGATGTGCACCATGGATGCGATACAGCCACATACAGGCCTCCTCACCAAAAGCTCAGTATTGTCGTGTCCCGCCGCAAATTGACATGCTCGTCTGCTCGACGTGATCAAGAGCTTTATATTGACTATTTCCCCCCGGAAAAAGAGAGAGCTTAATTGAATATTTGTATCTTTCATGTGTAGGTTATAGTGTTTATGTGCACACTGGTTTCATACCTGGACTAGCTTTCAACCTAGAAGAGTTGGTGTTGACGGTTCATCTTGAGCCTCAGTGGCATTGTGGTTCTTTTTATATTTTATATCTCTACTAGTACCATTGTGCTTGTGTCGTGGTGGTTTTCTGCATTTATAGTACAGTTTAGAGACCGGAAGCCGATCTCTTTTGTGGTTGTATAATTTGAATATTAAGTGACAAATCAATAAAGGGTTACATTTTTTTATAGAAATGAAGGAGGACCCCGGCCTCTGCATCTGGACGATGCATGCGGTCACTTTATTAATAATTCACACAGGACCTTACAAAGTCGTACAACAATAAGATTAAAGCCACCGTCTAAGCAACATCTGTCGCTACTCATATCCAGTTGATGAAGAGATGCTGATAGTCTGGGCCTAATATTAAACAGACATCGCAACCAAACATAAACATCTAAGACCTGAGGCCACATCCAGGACGTCTGCCGGGTATGGGGCACCTACTAGTCCAGCGCACTCCTCAACCAGGACGCCTACCGGGTATGAGGCCGCCGCAGCCACCTGCCACCAATCCATCTTCAGAGTTGTATTGTTGCATCAACCGCGTCAGGTCTCTCTACCATCGACGCCACCACGACGCAAGACAGCGTCGTCCTCCTGCGCGAGTCCATCCTCGCACATCAAACGCCGAATCTGCACTGCGCCACGCCGTCGAGATCCGTCGCCATCAATGTGTAGGATGAAGCACGGCTCCACCAAAGATGCTGTCTGATGGGGTTATGTACCTAGGGTAGGATCATGGACCTGATCCAAGTAACTTACCCTAGGACATCCTTAGAAGAGGTCGCCTTCCAGTCGACCAACGAGGATTCACTCGACTGGCCTGAAGGACTCGACCACGAAGACTCACTCGACCACCAGGAGGTCAAGAGGCACTCTGCACTGCAACGGCCTGTAATCAAGTAGACTTTATGATAGTAAAGGCACTTTATGTGGGGCGTTACCAGTAACGCCCCAGACTTAACTCACCTTAAACCCTCTCCTGCGTGGGCTGGCTAGGGTCCTGGCGCACTCTATATAAGCCACCCTCCTCCACAGGCAGAAGGGTTCGGCACCTTGTAATTCATACATTCATAATCCACTCGACCGCCTCCGGGCTCCGAGACGTAGGGCTGTTACTTCTTCTGAGAAGGGCCTGAACTCGTACATCCTTTGTGCTTACAACCTCTCCATAGCTAGGACCTTGCCTCTCCATACCTACCCCCCACTCTACTGTCAGGCTTAGAACCACGACAGTTGGCGCCCACCGTGGGGCCGGTGTTTTAGCGATTTTGTGGAGAAGTTGCGATTCTTCCGAGTACTCTCATCATGGTGTCTGCTGGAGTTTTGGTCAAGGGTCAAGAGATCCGTCTCGGCACCCTCACCTTCATCGCCGACGACTCCGCATGGCTCCAGGAGGCTCCACTCGACGTAGACGCGCTCCCCGTCCGCGGTGCGACGCATTTTCGCGCATGTGTTCGCGGCGTTCTGCTGCGGCAACCGTCGACCCAGTATCGGTCGGCTCCTCCATCATCCACCCTCCCGGTCTCCCGCCAGCGCAAGCGCTCAGGCCGGTCGAGGCTTCAGCGATGGGTGAGTCACGCGGTGGCTCGCCAATCGGCCACTACACAAGTTGCGGCAATGGAGCCCAACGAATCTCTCTACGGCTTGTTCGATCAGTCGACTGGCTCCGGAGAGACTGCATCCGAGTGCGGAAGCAGTGATCCAGCGGCGGAAATCTTGATGGTCGACGGGCCCCACAGCCCTCCTGGCTTCGCCCGTGGTGGTGGAGCAGGTGACGGCGGCGACCCTGCACGAGACTACGAAGAGTACCAGCCCGAGCCACTCGACTCTCTGCAAAGAGAAGAGCTTCGCCGCAGGAACGAGGATCCCCTGCGTATTCCCATCGCAGGAGAAACCCCCGAGGCTCGTGCCTTGGAGGAGGCGCGTCTGGCCAATTTGGCCGAGCGCACTCGACTGGAGAACCTTCAGCGAGCACTCGACGAGCGCGCGCGGCAACAAGTTCCCGACACCAGTCGACGTCAATTCTTCCCGCCGACTCAGGTATATCGAACCCCAATTCAGAATTTAGCAGCTGCGACCCGTATAGCAGAGTCCATTCAGCCTTCGCAGTCGGAAGCTGGCAGAGGTTTGCTGCAAATCAGGGATCTGCTCCGGGCAGCAGGAGATCAGAATTCAGCCGTGTCTCAGTCGCGCAACAGAATTCACAGTCGATCTGTCACTGTGAATACGGTTCAGTCGGCTCACAGCCCCAAATCGCCTCCGCGGCGCGAAGGGCGTGAGAATCGGCGAGATCAATATGGCGACAGACTCGACCGAGATGATAGGCGTCGAGTGCCCTATTCCCCTCTGAGGGGTGGGTCTTACGCTCCTCGGCAGCCAGATGATAGGCGCCAGTACAGTACAGGGCGTAGGGTTCCAGTTGACCCCAGAGAGCCAGGCTTCGACGCGCGATCCATTATCGTGCAAGGGTTGGTCGACCGGAACAGAGCCCATCGAGGCGCACTCGACAGAGGTGTACCCACGAGCAGTCGAGTACATGTTTCTGGTCCTGAATGTTTCAGCAGAGCTATCAGAGCCGCAGTTATCCCCCCCAATTTCAGGTTGGCAACAGGAGTCAGCAAGTTCACTGGTGAGTCTAAGCCTGAAACTTGGCTTGAAGACTACCGAGTGGCAGTTCAGATCGGTGGTGGGAACGACGAGGTGGCCATGAAGCATTTGCCCCTCATGTTGGAAGGTTCTGCCAGGGCATGGTTGACTCAATTACCTCCTAGCAGCATTTACACTTGGGAAGATCTGTCCCGAGTGTTCGTCAGAACGTTTGAAGGGACTTGCAAGCGACCAGCGGGATTGACAGAGTTGCAAGTCTGCGTGTAGAAAACTAATGAGACTCTCAGAGAGTATATTCAGAGGTGGATCACTTTGCACCACACTGTGGAAAATGTCTCTGATCATCAGGCAGTATGCGCCTTCAAAGACGGCGTCAAGAACAGAGAACTGAGTTTGAAATTTGGTCGAACCGGTGACATGACCTTGAGTCGGATGATGGAGATTGCTACCAAGTACGCCAACGGCAAAGAAGAAGGCCGACTCCGAAGCGGCAAGCACAAGCCGAGTCAGTCGGAAAAAGGAAACACCAGTCGGAAACAGAAGCGGAAGGCTGAACCGGCAGCTCCTGGAGAGGCTCTGGCCGTGACTCAAGGAAAGTTTAAGGGGAAACCAAAAGGATCCTGGAACCCCAAGAAGGTAAAGGATAAAGAAGGGAATGACGTGATGGATATGCCGTGTCACATTCACACGAAGAAAGATGAAGAGGGGAATATCATTTACCCAAAGCACACCACTCGCCAATGTCGACTCCTGATCCAGCAGTTTCAGGGAAAACAGTCTAAGGACAAGGAGAAGGAGTCGGACAAGGCCGAAGACAAAGAGGACAGTGAGGGAGGATATCCGCATATCAACTCCACTCTGATGATCTTTGCAGATGTGGAAAGCAGAAGTCGACTGAAAGTGATTAACCGAGAGGTGAACATGGTTGCCCCAGCAAAGGCAAATTATCTGAAGTGGTCTCAAACGCCCATCACATTCGACCAATCTGATCACCCGACTCATATTGCCACCCCCGGGAGGCAAGCTTTGGTGGTCGATCCAGTTGTCGAAGGCACTCGACTGACAAAGGTGCTGATGGATGGTGGAAGTGGGCTGAACTTATTGTATGCAGACACATTGAAAGGTATGGGCATTCCGATGTCCCGACTGAGCACTAGTAACATGAGCTTCCATGGAGTTATACCAGGGAAGAAGGCCGAGTCACTCGGCCAGATAGCTTTGGACGTAGTGTTTGGTGATTCGAAGCATTTTCGCAAAGAAAAGTTGACGTTTGAGGTCGTGGATTTTCAAAGTGCATATCATGCCATTTTGGGGAGACCAGCCTATGCACGGTTCATGGCTCGACCATGTTACGTGTACCTCAAATTGAAGATGCCCGGTCCCAAAGGTGTGATCACTATCACCGGTGATAGGAAAAAGGCAGAGGAGTGCTTTCAGAAGGGCTCCAAGATTGCCGATTCCCAAGTGACAGCGGTCGAGTTCGAAGAATACAAGCAAAACGCAGATCCGAGTGACTTGCTGCGATCCAAGAAGCTCGCCACAGAGTCTGCATTCCAGTCGTCCGGTGAGACGAAGCCTGTTCACATTCACCCGACCGACCCCGAAGCAGCTCCGACCCGCATCTCCACAACACTGGACCCAAAATAGGAAGAAGCGCTCATCCAGTTCCTCCGTGAGAACTGGGACATTTTTGCATGGAAGCCCGCTGACATGCCAGGTGTTCCCAGGGGACTGGCTGAGCATCGCCTAAGAGTCGACTCGTCTGCAAAACCAGTCAAAGAGCATCTTCGGCGGTCCGCCGTCCAGAAGAGAAAGGCCATCGGTGTAGAAGTGGCTCGACTGTTGGCGGCAGGATTTATCCGAGAGATATACCACTCCGAGTGGCTCGCTAATGTCGTCATGGTTCCTAAGAAGGACAAGTCGCTCCGAATGTGCATTGATTTCAAGCACATCAACCGGGCCTGCCCGAAAGATCACTTTCCTCTCCCTCGCATAGATCAAATTGTTGACTCGACCGCGGGATGCAAGAGGTTGTCTTTTTTAGATGCTTACTCCGGGTACCACCAGATCCGTCTGTACGGGCCCGATGAGGTAAAAACAGCTTTCATCACTCCATTCGGGTGCTTCTGCTATATCACCATGCCATTCGGCCTCAAGAATGCCGGAGCCACATTTATGCGAATGATTCAGAAGTGTCTACTCACCCAAATCAGTCGGAATGTGGAAGCTTATATGGATGATATTGTTGTCAAGTCACGAAAAGGTTCCGACCTGCTCGCTGACCTCGCCGAAACATTTGCCAACCTCAGAAGGTATGATATCAAGCTCAATCCATCAAAGTGCACATTTGGAGTTCCTGGTGGCAAGTTACTCGGTTTTCTCGTTTCCGAACGGGGAATCGACGCTAACCCAGAGAAGATTGGCACTATTCTCCGAATGAAACGCCCTGTGCGAGTGCACGATGTCCAGAAGCTTACTGGATGCTTGGCCGCATTAAGTCGATTCATCTCACGACTCGGTGAAAAGGCACTGCCTCTTTACCGACGGATGAAGAAGGCTGACAAGTTCGAGTGGACTCCAGAAGCTGATGCAGCGTTTGCCGAGCTAAAAGCTCTGCTCTTCACCCAGCCGGTGCTTGCTGCTCCAATCAGCAAAGAGCCTCTGTTGCTCTACATCGCAGCCACAGGACAAGTCGTCAGTACTGTGCTAACGGTCGAGCGGGAAGAAGAAGGAAAATCTCTCAAAGTTCAGCGCCCAGTGTATTATTTGTCTGAAGTCTTGACTCCATCCAAGCAGAGATATCCTCATTATCAGAAGCTTGTGTATGGAATATACATGACCACAAAGAAGGTTGCTCATTATTTCTCTGACCATTCCATCACAGTCGTCAGCGACGCTCCACTATCAGAGATTTTGCACAACAGAGACGCAACTGGTCGAGTGGCCAAATGGGCGATTGAACTTCTTCCCCTTGATATCAAGTTTGAGGCAAAGAAAGCCATTAAGTCCCAGGCGATAGCAGATTTCCTCGCCGAGTGGATTGAACAACAGCAGCCGACTGAAGTTCACTCGGAGCATTGGACCATGTTTTTCGATGGCTCTAAGATGTTGAATGGTTCCGGTGCTGGGGTTGTCCTGGTTTCCCCCAGAGGAGATAAGCTCAGATATGTGCTCCAGATTCACTTTGATTCCTCCAACAATGAGGCAGAATATGAGGCCCTCCTATATGGGTTGTGCATGGCCATTTCACTCGGCGTCCGTCGCCTAATGGTCTATGGCGACTCGGATTTAGTGGTCAATCAGGTGATGAAAGAGTGGGACGTGAGAAGCCCAGCCATGACTGGATACTGCAGTGCAGTGAGGAAGCTGGAGAAGAAGTTCGAGGGGTTGGAGCTCCATCATATACCCCGACTGAAAAATCAAGCAGCTGATGATCTAGCAAAGATAGGTTCCAAGAGAGAAGCCATTCCGAGTGGTGTGTTCTTGGAGCATATACACACTCCGTCAGTCAAAGAAGATCCTTTCACCGAAGAAACTCCGCAGCCCAAGGGCGCCACAGATCCGACTGAAGTTGAAGTCCCAGCGGTGGTCGACTTGATCATGGAGGTTTTGGTGGTCATTCCCGACTGGAGGATTCCGTATGTCGCATATATCTTGAGGAAAGAGCTTCCGGAGGATGAGGAAGAGGCTCGACAGATCGTCCGTCGATCTAAGGCCTTTACCGTAATCAAAGGACAATTATACAGAGAAAGCGCGACTGGAGTCGGTCAGAAGTGCATAACACCAGAAGAAGGTCGACTCATCCTCAATGATATTCACTCGGGGACCTGTGGTCATCATGCGTCCTCTCGGACCATCGTGGCCAAAGCATACCGAGCCGGATTTTACTGGCCCAAGGCGAATGAGATGGCAAAAGAGATAGTAGATAAGTGCGAGGGATGTCAGTTCTACTCGAATATGTCGCACAAGCCTGCGTCAGCTTTGAAGACCATCCCACTCGTCTGGCCTTTTGCAGTTTGGGGGCTGGACATGATCGGTCCTTTGAGAACAGGACGAAGTGGCTTCACGCATGTACTGGTGGCAGTCGACAAGTTCACCAAGTGGACGAGGCTAAACCAATCAAGAGCCTTGACACCGGTACTGCTGTTAGCTTCATCAGGGAACTAATATTCAGATATGGAGTCCCGCACAGCATCATTACGGATAATGGGTCGAACTTTGACTCAGAGGAATTCAGAGCTTTCTGCGACTCCCAAGGCACACGGGTCGACTACGCATCAGTCGCCCATCCGCAGTCGAATGGACAAGCAGAGCGAGCTAATGGACTGATTCTCAAGGGACTGAAGCCTCGACTGATGCGTGATCTCAAACACGCGGCTGGAGCTTGGGTCGACGAACTTCCATCTGTACTCTGGGGACTACGGACCACGCCTAATCGGTCGACCGGAAGAACTCCATTCTTCTTGGTCTATGGAGCTGAAGCAGTCTTGCCGAGTGATCTTCTCCACAATGCTCCTCGAGTTGAAATCTACAACGAAGCAGAAGCTGAACAAGCGCGGCAGGACGCAGTCGACCTTTTAGAGGAAGAAAGGGAGATGGCTCTGATCCGATCGACCATCTACCAACAAGTTCTGCGCCGTTTCCACGCCCGAAATGTGAGAGGTCGAGCCTTCCAGGAAGGGGATTTGGTTCTCCGAGTGGATCAGCACAAACCACACAAGCTTGCTCCTTCTTGGGAAGGCCCCTTCATCGTCACCAAGGTTCTCCACAACGGGGCGTACCGTCTCTACAACGTCGAGCATAATATCGATGAGCCCCGAGCTTGGAACGCGGAGCTACTCCGCCCATTTTACACTTAAGTTTTATCACTCAAATGAGTTGCAATAAAGTACTTTTGTAGTTCATGGACCTCAAAATAATAGTGTCATAGTTCCTCCACAATATCTGTCACTTTTTATTTTTATTTTCCAATAAAATTCCCCTCAGTGGGTGACTTAGTTGCGAATCCGTTTCGCCTAAGTTTGTAAAAATCCTACCGAGTGGTGAGCCAGACTCCCACTCAGAGGCTTAGCTGCGAATCCGTTTCGCCTAAGTTATCAAAATCCTACCGAGTGGTAAGCCAGCCTTCCACTCGGAGGCTTAGCTGCAGCCTTGTGCTCGCCTAAGTTATCAAAATCCTACCGAGTGGTAAGCCAGCCTTCCACTCGGAGGCTTAGCTGCAGCCTCGTGCTCGCCTAAGTTATAAAAATCCTACCGAGTGAAGAGCAACCCTCTCACTCGGGGGCTTAGCTGCAGTCCAAGCACTCGCCTAAGTTGTGAAAATCCTACCGAGTGAAGAGCAACCCTCTCACTCGGGGGCTTAGCTGCAGCCCTGTGCTCGCCTAAGTTACAAAAATCCTACCGAGTGAAGAGCAACCCTCTCACTCGGGGGCTTAGCTGCAGTCCAAGCACTCGCCTAAGTTGTGAAAATCCTACCGAGTGAAGAGCAACCCTCTCACTCGGGGGCTTAGCTGCAGCCCTGTGCTCGCCTAAGTTACAAAAATCCTACCGAGTGAAGAGCAACCCTCTCACTCGTGGGCTTAGCTGCAGTCCAAGCGCTCGCCTAAGGTATAAAAACCCTGCCAAGTGGAGAGCAACCCTCTCATTCGGAGGGCTTAGCTGCAGCCCAGTGCTCGTCTAAGTGGACTAAAGAATAAGTCGATTGCAGCACAGGCACCTTGCTTTGAACCTGCAAAAGACATTCCGAGCCGAAGGCAATCGTATTCAAGCAGCAAATCCAAGTTTGAATCGACATCTAAAGGAACCGAAAGTGCTCAGGCGTCAAGCCTGTTCAGGTTTGTCGGTTACAATTTCACTCGGCATACCGAGGCAAATTTAAAACGTCAAGCCAGAAGAAGTTTTTTACCCCTCCTGTGGAGGGCTGGAAGGTGCAACAAATTCATCAAGGTCAATCCCGTCGGCGATCCGAGTGGCAGCTGCAAGGAAAGTTTCCATAAAGGATCTGAAGTCGTGCTTCTTGGTATTGGCCACCCGAAGGGCCGCCAGCTTCTCTTCTCGCGCATCTTTGCAGTGGACTCGGGCCAGACACAGAGCGACATCTGCACCACACCGAGCCGAGGACTTCTTCCACTCCTGCACTCGACCAGGGATCGTGTTCAAGCGGACCATCAGCGACTCAAGGTCATTCTGAAGTGTCTCCTCAGGCCAGAGCGTCGAGTCGATGCGAGATGTGGCGGCCTTCAGCCTTGCGAGATAGTCCACGACAGCTGCAACACGAGACTCCAGTCGGAAAACATCCATGGCAACTTCGTCGTTCACCGGAGAATTGACGGGGTCAAGGTTTGGCTCCAGCCGGCTGGTTTCTTCTTCAAAGTTTTGACAAAATTCTGCAAGGGTGATCACTAAGTCAAGGAGATAGTCGAATGGAAAAAGCCACAATTGGAAATATTTGCCAAACATGGAGGTCTACCTTCAAGCATAAGGAACAACTTCTTGGCAAGGCCACTCAGGAAGGCCTCCAGTTCAGTTTTCTTCTCAGTCAATTTGCTGACTTGGTCGGTCAGGGCAGCTTTGTCAGTTTTCAGTCGACTGACCTCCTTGTTGGCAATCCCAAGAGCAGCTTTCAGATTGGTATTGTCTTGTTCGAGCTTGGTGACTGAAGCTAACTTCTCGTCAGCAAGCTTGATCTTCTCAGCTAGCTCAAGGTCTTTCTTCTGCTGGGCCTCCCTTACCTTACCTGCAAGTTACAGCAAGATCAGATGCTGAAACAAGCAAGGGGAAAAGCAGTCGTCAGGGTCTCACCAAACATACCTTCGGTCTCCTCCTTTGCCTTTATCAGCTTCTCTTGAACCAGCTTCAAGCTCAGCTCGACTTGAGTATGTTTTTGTTCCAGCTCTGAGTAGCGAGCCACAAGATCACAGGAGTTCTGTGAAGAACCAATCGACTAAATGTCAAATATAATTCACTTCCGAGTGAAAAAGGGGATAAACACACGTTTTTAAGACTACAGCCAAATACAAGCATTCGACCGTAGTCTCGGGGACTACACCCAGTGGGTGCACTCAGCGTGCCCCCACTAATCCTGTTGAAGACAAAGTCGACCAGTCGACCTCAAAAAAAAAAGAGAGATGCATTCTCTAAGACTGTGATCAACTGCAAGCAGTCGACCACAGTCTCGGGGACTACACCCAGTGGGTGCACTCAGCGTGCCCCCACCGGTTTGTGAAATCCAGTCGACATAGTCGACTGAAAGAAATATTGACGTCATAAAGCCTAAAGCCGACTGCCAGCAGTCGACCTTAGCCTTGGGGACTACACCCAGCGGGTGCACTCAGCGTGCCCCCACCGGTTTATGAAGTCCAGTCGACCAGTCGACTGACAGAAAGATTGACATCATAAAGCCTAAGGCCGACTGCCAGCAGTCGGCCTTAGCCTCGGGGACTACACCCAGCGGGTGCACTCAGCGTGCCCCCGCTAACACGGAGTTTATTCGACACACCCAGTGGGTGACTAATATAAATTCCGGAAAAGAAAAGTTTTTGGTAGCATATCCAACAGAACAAACAGCGGTCGACTGACCTGGACATTGCTTTGGAGGGCAGAACCGGCGTCATAAGCTGCCTGGCTCGCGTCCCGGATGGTCTTCAGCTGCTCCATCATGAGTCCCGCCTGGCGTATTGCCTCCTTCGCTGCGCCAGCTTGGTCCTCTGGGACGTGGTGCGTCGTAAAGAGGGAGGGCTGCTGAGCACTCGTCAGTGGATTTGCGAAGGACACCGTGTGTCGAGTGGTGTTCCCTTCCTCCACAGTCAGAATCTCAGGCGCCGTCACATCCTGAGGTACCTTACTGGCGGACGCTTTCCGACTCCTCCTGCGTGTCAGTGGCTCTTCATCCTCGTCGTCGTCAGGGAGATTGATAACAGTGTTGGGTGGAGCTGCGGAGAAGGATCAGGATCAGAGATCGCGTGTCAGTCGACTAAGAACGGTGTTAAGAACACAGTACCTGGATTCGAAGTTGCTGCATCCTCCATCTCGTGGTCATCAGCCCGGGCCGAGGTCTCAGAAGTAGCAGCAGTGCAACTCCAAAGGATCAGTCGACTAACTTCAGCGTCGACCAGAGATAAAGTTCGCACAGAATAAGAAAATATGAGCAGCACAATTACCCTGATATGGTGGGGATGGACACCTTCATTTTCGGCAGGAGCTTGGTCGGCTTTGGCGGAGCCCCCCTAGGCTGCTTCGGCGCCTTTTCAGTCGGCGCTGGAGAAGTGGTCCTAGGGCGCTTGGTCGACTGCGTCGCAACCCCCTTGCCACGTTCAGTCGAAGGGTCGTGGACGAGCTTCGACCGCCTTTCCGAGCGCGGTGGCACGACCTCCTCCTCTTCCTCCTCGTCTTCGGCATCATCATCATCGCTGTCGTCATCATCATCGTCGTCGTCGTCCCCTGCAACGTCCGAGTCCCATTCCTCCTCGTCCTGGCTCTCGCCCCCACTCGCCTCACCCTCCTCAGTCGGAGTTTGTGCCCCATTGGGCATCGAGTACAGCTCGGTGAGGGCCTAGCAGATATCAAGACAATGATCAGTCGACCGGTCGGCAGAGTAAACAGAGATGAATGCGACAAGAATGCAGTGGAGAGCAGGGCAAGTGTACCTTATTTGGATCACTGTTGTGGTCGAGTGGAGGAATCCTTCTGGCTCCGCGTGGGTTGTCCTTGTTTCCGGTGACGGCTACCATCCATCTTTCCAGAGTGACATCGTCGACTGCTTCTGGATGGACTCTAGTCTCGTCTTCGGTCCCACAGTACAACCACATGCAGTGGCTCCGGAACTGGAGAGGCTGGATGCGACGCCTGAGGAAAACCTCCAGGAGGTCCATGCCCATCACTCCCTCCCGAACCAACTGCACCACGCGCTCCATCAACATCTTCACGTCAGCTTTCTCCTCCGGAATCAGCTTCAGAGGGGAAGGCTTGCTCACTCGGTCCATGGTGAACGGAGGGAGTCCACTCGACTGCCCTGGCGTCGACTGGACCTGGCAGTAGAACCAAGTCGACTGCCAGCCTCTGACGGACTCGGGAAAGGTCATGGGCGGGAAGGTGCTCTTATTCCTCACCTGAATCCCCAGGCCTCCGCACATTTGGACGACTCGGGTTCTCTCATCACCTGGGCTCGCCTTCTTCACGGTCTGAGATCGACACGTGAATATATGTTTGAACAAACCCCAGTGCGGTCGACAGCCCAAGAAACCCTCACACATGGACACGAACGCGGCAAGATAGGCAATGGAGTTTGGGGTAAAGTGGTGGAGCTGCGCTCCGAAGAAGTTCAAAAAGCCACGAAAGAAAACACTCGGTGGCAAGGAAAACCCGCGATCAACATGGGTGGCCAAAAGCACACACTCACCCTCTTCTGGCTGGGGCTGCCACTCCTTCCCCGGAAGCCTCGCAGCTCCCTGGGGGATCAAGCCCTCGTTGGCCATGTCGAGGAGGTCATTCTCCGTGATGGTCGACTGGATCCAGTCTCCTTGGACCCAGCCCTTCGGCAGGCGGGATCTGGACGAGGACCCACCGCGGCTGGTGGACCTTCCTTTCGCCTTCTCCGATGCCGACGCCTTCTTTGCGCGCTCCAGCGCCGCCGTCTTCTCCTTGGCCATGGTCGCCGGCGAGATGCGCAAAGGGAAGTGGTGCGGGGGCGAGAGCGAGCACGCTGAGCAGGGAGGAAGGAAGCAGAGAGAGGGAAAGAATGCTAAGGCGCAGCACAGAAATCCTCGCCGGGCACATTTATAAGGTCCCTTCCGAGTGGATGACAGGCGGGCCCGGGCGATCTAATCATATCTGGAACAGTTATGCAGGCGGGATACATGGCGAAAAAGGCGGCGCGGAGATCGAGGCGTCCATGCCCCGTCCCATCCGAGCGCCGCGGTCCGCCCCGCTTCGCGCGCGCCCCAAAATTTCGCATCCCGCGGAATCCGCGAGCAACAAATCAGTCTGTCAGGCGCGGTGTTTCCGGCGATCCGTCGCTCGGAGATCGTCGAAGCCTGAAAGATCACTCGACGCAAAAACAGAATGGATCAAGTTGACTGAAGGCAATTTGTTTCCTGTCGACAAAGGGATTCTTTGGTCCAGAACAGCGCACAACCGGAGCGCAAAGGTTAATCGGAAACGACATCAACTCCTTCTTCACTCGAAGCCTCGATCCATTCGGGGGCTAATGATGGGGTTGTGTACCTAGGGTAGGATCATGGACCTGATCCAAGTAACTTACCCTAGGACATCCTTAGAAGAGGTCGCCTTCCAGTCGACCAACGAGGATTCACTCGACTGGCCTGAAGGACTCGACCACGAAGACTCACTCGACCACCAGGAGGTCAAGAGGCACTCTGCACTGCAACGGCCTGTAATCAAGTAGACTTTATGATAGTAAAGGCACTTTATGTGGGGCGTTACCAGTAACGCCCCAGACTTAACTCACCTTAAACCCTCTCCTGCGTGGGCTGGCTAGGGTCCTGGCGCACTCTATATAAGCCACCCTCCTCCACAGGCAGAAGGGTTCGGCACCTTGTAATTCATACATTCATAATCCACTCGACCGCCTCCGGGCTCCGAGACGTAGGGCTGTTACTTCTTCTGAGAAGGGCCTGAACTCGTACATCCTTTGTGCTTACAACCTCTCCATAGCTAGGACCTTGCCTCTCCATACCTACCCCCCACTCTACTGTCAGGCTTAGAACCACGACACTGTCCGCTGGTCCCGCGAGGCCGAGTGCACCTCCAAGAATGCCGCCCCCAAGGGGGTAACGACACATGATTGCCGCCAACATCCGATCAGTTGATCTAGGGTTTCCTCCGGAGGTATTGAGTGGAGTTGGGAGCTTCACCTCGATGATGCCTCTATGAAGGAAACAATGATAAGGGCATCGTCATCACTGGCTCCGGCCATCGACCGAAGACCAGGTTTTCACCCGGATCTGTCCCAAGTAATCCACCCGACAACCTGTGCATCGTCTCGACCGCCTTCAAAGCCCCAGATCTAGCCGCCTAGATCCGGCGACCAACCGCAACAGCAGTGCCACCATAGGAGCCCTGGCGTACCGGCCACTGCCTGAGTATGCCACCACTGGAGCCTAGGAGGAGGGCTCCCACCCCACCCCGCCTCGCCAAGCCGCGAGAGCCGCCGAGATGGATCCCGCGCACTCGTCATCGTCTCTGATCCAAACCAATCCGTAGATCAGATCATCGTCACATATCCGCCTTGGACTGGGACTGCACCATGCCATCCCGTCACGGGAAGCCCTAGCTTCACCAGCCGCCACCATCTAGGGCCGTTGCCCCAGGATCCGGATAGAACATCGCCGCTGCCACCGGCCATGTTCCGCCGCTGCCGACCGGCGAAGCCACCAGCCACTGCGACCTTCGCCGCCATGACCATGCAAGCCCACCGAGCAGCCGTCACCACCAGATCTTCCACGAAGCCCGCAGCTCCATCGCCTCCTCCCATCACCACGCCGCCACTGCGCCGTCGCCGGAAATGGCCGCGCCGCCGCGACTCAGATTGGGGAGGAGGGCCCCTGCGCCACGGATGACCCACCTCACCCAATGCATCGCGGGAGGGAAGGGGGCCTCCGCCTCCGCTGTCAGCCGCTCGGGGCTTCGCCCGGTGACCTCCTCCAACGACGGCGGAGGGGAGGGAGATGTTGGTTGAGCCCGGCGGCGGTGGGGCCTAGGGGGTTACATTTATTAAAGAAAACTTGTCTATGACTTGAAAATACTTTAAAAAAAAAGGATTAGCCGGGCTATGCATCAATCGATGCATACAGCCTGACTTGAAAATAACTAGGGAGCAACAGTCTTGTTATTCGCTTGGTGAAAATGAAATGCAATGGAGATGTCACGTACTGCATCGAAAATTCAACCATGTTCATCCACGTACGTTCATACATCATTATCGGGAAATAAATAACGCTTATACTTTAAAAAAAATCTTAAACTAATTGTGAAACTAAAATAGCCGGCTCACCAAGTCCTTGACTAGACTCCTAGCCATGTTCTGCAATTAATGGTGCTTGTTCCTCTTCCATTCAGGCCAATCCTTTGTTATGCTAGTCCATACTTAACCTTCAGAAATGAAGAAATCGGTGGGTATTTTGAGGGAGTAGTAGCTTTCAGGGCAGCTGCACCTCTCCTTGCTGTGGATTTCTAGAACTCTATCAAATACAGAACCTGAAGCTTCATTTCCTTGCTTGCGGTTAGCCCTTGACCATCAGCCATAAAGGCACATCTTTTTAGAAGAGATGAGAATGGCTTATGTGCTTGTTAGGCTGTTTTAACTTGCTTGTCCATGTCGATATCAAGGGAAAAAAACTTGCTTGGCCATGTCAATCCTGTGCAAATTGTCTTTAACATTACTCCTCCGAGTTCGGTCGGGTCGTTATTTGGAACGTGGCTGGATGGGATAGAGTCCGATACAGCTAGACATATTCGTGTAGGAGTTTGTGCGTTGTTATGGGCAATTTGGAACTGCAGAAATGATTTGCCTTTTAACAGATTAACTACTATTCATTTTTTGCAGGTTGTATTCCGTGCTACGGCGCTGATCCGTATGTGGTCCTTACTCACTCCGACGGAGGCCAGGGAGCGTTTGGTTACTAGATCTGTCCGGTGGGAGATGGTAGCGCGGGATATTTTCAACCGGTTTGGATGGCGGTCATGTAATAGGATAGACAATTAGTTTTTCTATCTTTATTTTGCCAGCCGGTTGTGGCTTTATGGCCTTTTCTTGTTTTGGCGTCGAGGCTCTATGTGAGCTCGCATTTATTTTGTTTCAAGACTCTATGACATTGTTGAACCTATTTTATTTATTTAAGTGGCCGTATGCATCGTTCTGATGCAGAGGCCGGGGGTCCCCCTTTTCGGAAAAAAAAATATCAATCTAGACTGAAGTTAAATATTTTTCTTATCCCGGCAAAAAAAAAGGGGTGCAACGAAGCAAATGTTCTCACATATAGTTATCACAAACACAAGTATCTGATTACTGGTACAATGGGACCTCTTATCTGAACCCCGATTATAGCAAGGAAAGGAAGATAACGTTTGCAGCGCTGCACTTGCCCGCGTCGGACGAGGGCTACGGACAAGCAGGGAAAGAAGGATAATCTCCACCCGTCATGGTCGATCCAGATCGTGTAAATTAAACCAGCAGCAACACAGTTTTCCCGATCGAGGCCATTCAGATTCAGACGATAGGATGGGTTGGCCTCCACTAATTAATCTCACACCCGCACATGGGAGCATATAGTATTTGGTGGCTGCAGACATTCATGCATTAGAAAACCCGGTTGACGCTCGACAGTGAAAGGCCGGCAACCTCCATACCCGGCCGCATGAACACGCATTGCTAGCTGGTTTTCCCGTTAGTTTACTTCGTCTCCGTGAGTCGCGCGTTCGTTAGTTGCATACTCCACGGTGAATTCTCCTCAACGTACTCTGAATGAGTACGTCCGTCCGTCTCCGTCCAGTGCATAAGACAAAGTGCACGGCCAGTCGACCAGATACACACCGGACATATTTTATTTACAACAACTGACGCACGAATGCTCCATTGACTGGCCGATCGATCGGTAGGTATATTTTGTTTGTACGAGACTCCAGAGATCATTGCTTGAAAGTTTCTCGAACCGGTAGGTGTGGCCTGCGTGCTTGAAAGTTTTGCTTGTGCAGCTGACCAGATCAAATACTCCTACTACCACGAAGGCCATGTCATGTGAGAAGAGGCAGCTACGGACAAATAGACCCTGACAAATGTGTGTTCAAGGTAGATAGCGCAATGCAAATCAAAGACTGCCAAAAAGTTCAGTCTCTTTTCTGCCGTGATCGATCAAGTCTGCTGCAATTGCTTAGAGCTCCAAAAAAGATAAATCCGATATGCTTGCGAAGATTAAAACCTTGCTTGTTTCCCGCGGCACTCCTTGGAATCTGACTGTTCCCTGATGATCTAAAATGGTTGAATGTTAATTCTCACTTCTCTCTTCTTTCTTTGCCGGAATCATAGGGCATTTATTTCAAATTTATAGAACTACAATCTTCAGCGACTAGCTCACTGACACATGGATGGGGGTGGTTTAGCCAGCACACAATGCTATCCCCTTTCCATCCATCTTTGGCTAAACAATGTGCAACTCTATTTTAAAATCGAGATTTTTTTAGGAACAACTAGCCTATCATTCATGGAACGTTTAATCTCAGTAATTAAATGACCATATGCCAATCTGTCCAAGGAATCATCCGTGAGCGCTTTAAGAGCAACTACGCAACCGGATTGAAGTTGTATAGGTAAGCTTGCTCATTGCTTGGATTTCCGTTTCTAAGGCATCATTGCAATGGAAGAGTCTTCTATATGCTGCGAAGACAAGGGCCCCAAGGTCTCCTCCTCCCAACCCCCTCCTAACCCTAGCCGCCTCCTCCTCCCAACCCTAGCCGCCCCTCTCCTCACCCCCTCACCTCCATCCTCCCTCGCCTCTGCCTGAGGCAGCCGCCGGGCAAGCCGGGGGCGCCAAGGATGGTGGCGGTGGGGCCTCGGTTTCCCTGCTCCTTTGTGGGGAACCCCCGGATCTGGAGCGGCGGCTTCATTGTCAAGGCACGGCCGGTAACAGCCGTGCGGGTGGTGGATCCGGTGTCCCGGCCGCGCGGGCGGCGGGATCCGATGGTCGTTGGCGGCCGACGGCGGCTTCTGTAGCGGTCGATGTGCGCGATCTGGTGCCTCCCTTCCTCCCCTGTTCGGCGTGCGGGCCAGCATGGTCGGGCCGCGCTTCCTCTTTGTCGCCGGTTCTGTACAAGAGGTGTTGTTGGTGGCCGAGATCTAGTTCGGGCGAAATCTCTGGCCGGCCATGACCGGCCGCGCCGACGGCAACGCCTGAGGGCGTCGTTTCCCTCTTGAAGGCGTCGGTATGGACTGATCTCTTCATTTCATGTTCCCCTAGGTCTCCCAGGCGAAAGCCCTAACTCTGTTGGGCGGCGGCGGCGCTCACGGCGCCGTTCCCTTCTTGAAGGCGCCGCTTTGGGAACCTTGGGGTTGGGTGGCGCTTGTGGGTGGTGGGCGACGGCGGTGGTGCGGCCCTTTCCTAGCATGGATTTCTGTCCGTTGCTTGAATATGGACTCGCGTAGGTGAAGGTCGTCTGTTGGCATCGTGGTGGCGTCAATGGCGGAGGACCTGTCAAGGCTCGCGTAGGTGGAGGTCGTCGTTTGGCGTGGTCGTGGCGTCGATGGCGGAGGACCTGCCAAGATTGTCACCTCAATCTGCTCTGAAGATGGACCAGTGGAAGATGGCAGCAACGACACATGTGAGTGCGTCAGACCAGTTTGAGCTCGGACCCGGCAGATGGCTCGGTTGGGGCCTCTGGCTTTAGATGTTACACTTAGGTGAGAGGTATGGGTATGTGGCCCAATTTGCACCCCTTCACCATTTGGATATAAGTAGTGGTAGATGCTGCCAAGATGGCGGATCCAGGCATATTGTTGTTATACTTTGTAAGGTCCTCGAGAATAATCAATAAAATGACCATATGCATCTTTCAAATGCAGAGGCAGGGGGTTATCCTCCCTTTAAAAAAAATGCTGCGAAGATCATCTTGCCGTTATTATCTCGTAAAATCATCCATGTGCCAGCATTGCCATCATGTGCGTCGTAAGAACCATCGACTGATAAGGTGACCCAACACTGAGTTGCGTTCGGCAATGGTGTGTTTGCGGGGGTACAGCATCAGACGCTAGATTATTCGTCACCACATCCAGGACCATCGAAGATTTTTCCTTTAATAATTTCTTCTACACTAGATAAAATTTGGCAATACGAATTATAGTAGCTACTCAGAAAAGAGCATGACACCTCCACACCTGGTATATATTTGCCAATGTGAAAGTTCATTACGGAGATGCCATGTGCGCCATAGCACCATGGTCAAGGTGATCATTACTTCTCGGCCTTCCCCGCGTCGTCCTTCCTGGGCGACTCGGGGGTGAAACCCTAAGCCGCCGTCACAGGACCTCCGTCCTGCTCTCCCTCCCCCGCCGCTGCCGGCAGCCATCGCCGGGCTTGGCCCGCGCGGTGGTCGGTGGCGGCGGGGCGTCCTCCTCGCGCCATCTGCACTGGTCTGCCCCCCTGCGCCCCTGGCCGTCGGCCTGGCTCCCGTTTCTCCTCTTTCTGCGGTGGCGCCCTTCCTCGACTCGGGCTTCGGCGGGCCTCGTCAGTTGCCCCTGCCGCCGCCCCATCCGCCGGATCCGGCGCTGGTGGTGGTTTCGGTGGCGGCGGGCCAGGGTGGTAGTCCTGCGCCTGCTCAGGCTTGCCGCGGCCGCCCTAGAGTCGTCGGATCCGAGGCTCTGGCGGCTGCTGGCCTTCGTTTCCGGGTGGATCTGGCTGGTGAGGACGCTGCAGACACTTCCATGTTCTTTGGGGAGGTGATTGGTGGCTTCGATGGTATTCCTGGTGGTGCTGGCGGGGCTGTCGGCGGGCTGTAGATGTGATGTGCCTGGTGGTTGGATGCCGGGGTGGCGGCCCCGGAACGTGTGGACGGCGTTGTCTCTGCGGCGAGCGTCGTCTGTGGGTGCTAGTCCGTGACTTCGGCCGTGTGGGCGGCGAGGTTGCGGCGGACGTGTACTGTGGTAGCAGGGCGCCCCGTCGGCCGGTGTTCCTGCTTTTGATGAAGACCTCCGTCCTTCTCAGTTGGCTTGTGCTCCTCTGGTCTGATCTGTGGCCGTGTGGGCGGGGTCTGGAGCGGGACCGGGGGAAACTCTTGGTCATCGACGGCGGCCACAACATTGACCGCACCATTTTCTTGGTGTCGGCTCCCTCCTTGGAGGCCTTGTCGAGGTCCCCTCCCACTGGCCACCTTGCATCCTTGTGGCAAAAGCTCTTGTTCCCCTTGCGGATGGCGGTGGCGTGCTGTCGTCGCATCCCTTCCTCGAGGCGTCGTCCAGGGTGCGTGGATGCAAGGTTGGCGCTTGCTGCTTGTTTGTGGGCGGATGGTGGTGGCTTCACGTTCATCTTCTTGCGTCGGTCTTCGTCTTGTGGTATCGTTCTTCAACTCGTGTCTAGATGGGCGGTTCGCGGTGCTCTGTGGTGAGGTCACGGGAGTCCCGCGGAGGTGGTTCGAGCTCTGGTTCCTGGAGTGTTTGACAAAAAACTACCACTTTAAAGGTTTGCGTCCCACAGAACTACCACTTTAAAAAAAGTGACCGAAAACTACCAAAATTTTCTAATTTTGTGACTTAAAACAACCATTTTCAGATAATGACCAGTTTAGCCGATTTAAACGTGTTTATGACCTATCTGTCAGCGCTGACGTGGCGTCAAAGTCAACTTCGCATGAGAGCGGACACCGGTCGCCTCGCCTATCCCCGAGATCTGGGGCGTCAATGGAGTTTCGCCGGCGTTCCACCCGGCTGCGACGACCGGACCGCATCAGGGCCCTTCCCGACGACCTGCTCCTCGTCCTTGCCCGCTTCCACTGCGCCCGAGCCGCCGCGGGCACCGGCCTCATCTGGCGTCGGTGGCGCGCCCTCGCGGCCCACCCGCGTCAACTCGCTGCTCCGCGCCGCCGCGCGGCTCGAGCAGGAGGAGCTCGTCTTTGACCTCCGCTCTGATCTGGTCAACGACTCCCTCGTAGTCGACCTGCCCTGCCTGCGCCGCGCCACCTCCTCGTCCTTGCCCGCTCCCGCTGCGCCCGGACCGCCGCGGGCACCGGCCTCATCTGGCGTCGGTGGCGCGCCCCCGCGGCCCGCGCGCGTCAACTCGCTGCTCCGCGCCGCCGCGCGGCTCAAGCCGAAGGAGCTCGTCTTCGACCTCTGCTCCGATCTGGTCGACGGCTCCCTCGTAGTCGACCTGCCCTGCCTGCGCAGCGCCACCTCTTCCTCATCCTCCGTGTGCCCGACGGCGCAGAATTCGGGCAGCAGCAGTCTCGCCCAACAGCAAGGGCTCGCCGCGATGGTGGCCTCCCTTCGAGCTGGAGCTCGTGGTCAGCGGCAAGAAGCAGCAGCACCATGGCCCCGGCCTCCCTCTCGCCTACGGCAACGACCGCCGGGGAGCCGGGATGCACAGAAGCTGTTTGTGAAAATGCCACAGAAAGATAGAGAGAGGAGGAAGAACAATGACGTGTGGGTCCCACCTGTAATAATGGTCAACTGAACGGTCAACATGTTTAAGTCGGCTAAATTGGTCATTATCCGAAAGTGGTAGTTTTTAGTCACAAAATTAATTTTTTTGGTAGTTTTTGGTCACTTTTTTAAGTGGTACTTCTATGGGACGCGAACCCCTAAAGTGGTAGTTTTTTGTCAAACACTCCTGGTTCCTGCCCAGGATGCTCTGTTGGTTTTGTCCATGCGGCTCTCGGCAAGCTTTCTACCGTCCGACGGTTCGGCGCCCTTCGAGCCAAGGCGAGAGGATTGTGGTCCTCTTCGGAGGTTGAAGCGGATGGCGTGCTGGCAGGCTCTGCGGGAGTAGGCGATGGTGATGGTCACCGATGTGGGTGCTGCTTGTTGTTCTCACTCTGATGCTGGTGTAGCCGCAATTCTAGTCATTTGGCCTTGGTATTTCAGGCTGGGCTCGTTCTCCTATTCGGTTGCCTGTAATGCTATTAGGTTCCGAGTTGTTCTAGCACTCTGTATCTTTGCCGTTTCTTTTGTAAGTCGTTCGTTGTAATTTTACTCGGTTGATGGCTTTGTTAATTTAAAATCGGGCTAGGTTCGAACCTTTTTTCAGGCTCGGCTGTCGCCTTTTCTTTAAAAAAATCATTACTTTTCGGCCATTACTTGTTGCCGCACGCCCCTTCATGGCTAACTGAATAGGGTTGCTAGGAAGAATAGTGCGTTCACTCAAGAAGTTAAGATTGATGAGCTAGAGGCAGACTCCCATATGCTGTCGGAGGTAAGAGATTAAATAAAAATGGTGAATTCGTTTTAATTCCACGAGGCTCGGTAGTTTTGGGAGTGCTTTCCAGATTTGTTGGACCACATGGCCAGCGCCATGCCTATTGACCTGTATCCAGCACTCTGTTTATATCCTCGCAAAAAAAAAAAAAACATTCTGTTTGTATGTTTGGAACGATTCTAGTCAATATATAACTAGGGTGTGTTTGGCCTTCAAATCACAAGCCGACTTTAGCTCAGTTGGTAGAGCGGAGGACTGTAGTGTTGCAGATAAATCCTTAGGTCGCTGGTTCGAATCCGGCAAGTCGGACTTTTTCATGTTCTTCTGAACAATTTTTTTTTAAAGTCGCATTGCTGAAGGTCGACATTTTGTATCCATATATGCTTGTGGGAAGATTGTACTCAGCAAGGTTCGTATAGATTTTTTTTTATCTTCTGCTTAAGCTGTGTATCATGATCAGCTCAACAAAAAATGATGTTGCTTTGTGTCTTCACAAGAAAAATATAAACATATGCATGCATTAGAGCATTTGTGACCGAATCCTCTATAATGGGTTAGAGGAGGATAAATACGTTTTCCCCTGCTCTAACCACGAACTAACCGAACCCCTAAAATCGTTAGGGGAGTAAGAGCAACTCCAAT
>NC_041389.1:367030198-367047350 GCF_002162155.2 Triticum dicoccoides | reverse complement strand
ACATTTTGTATCCATATATATGCTTGTGGGAAGATTGTACTCAGCAAGGCTCGTATAGATTTTTTTTTGTTTATCTTCTGCTTAAGCTGTGTATCATGATCAGCTCAACAAAAAATGATGTTGCTTTGTGTCTTCACAAGAAAAATATAAACATATGCATGCATTAGAGCATTTGTGACCGAATCCTCTATAATGGGTTAGAGGAGGATAAATCCGTTTTTCCCTGCTCTGACCACGAACTAACCGAACCCCTAAAATCGTTAGGGGAGTAAGAGCAACTCCAATAGCTCCCTAAAAAACTTTCCGTAAAAGTCGTTTTATGGGATGACCGTATAATTTATGAAAAGTTTTCTGATGACCACTGCTCTTAGTTCTCGTAAAAATCTTCCTGAATTTTTTACTTTTTTCCATTAAAAAAACTAGCTAATAGCTGAGGGGCCTCAAGTGACAGGGCCACAGGGGCTAGTGGCGGTGTGCCAAGCGTCGGCGAGCGCGTATCAACGGCGGCACGTGGCAGCGGCGGCGACGAGGCAGTATACTCGTGAAGTTTCAGTCGGTTATCCGCCCGCCAAAATTTTACATGAAAACTTTTCTTCCATAAACTTGTAGGACAAAGGACGTGATTATATGGGATCCTATAAAAAGTCGGGTTTAATGGAGCTGTTGGAAGTGTCTTTTGCCCCATCTTCCTGTCAGTGGTAGTCTTTTTAGGATACGGGAGCTATTGGAGTTGCTCTAAATTTTTTACTCCTAGCCACTCGCGGCTCTTAAAGTTACACGTCCTCGCGGCTTCAGAGTAAAAATCCAACACGTCACTTTGCCTCGCCTCCTTAGAATCCCCACCGACGCGCCCCCAACCTCAACTACACCCTCTCCAGCGCTGGTCTGCCATTGATAATGGCCGGATCAGATGACCACCGCTCCCCGTCGCCCATCCGCAGTGAAGATCCGCGCCGCCACAAACGCTCCTGAGCCCGTGGCCGTGGTGGTGCTTCTTCCTCCCGTGTCTGCCTGTCCAGCTACCCGACCTCCCACCGTTGTCGCCACCACAAAGGCAATACATTAGCGTGCGACAATGACTTGGGGAACATGGTGGCGGAGATAACTGTCCGCCACACCCACGAGAAGATATGGGTCGTCTCCTTCCAGTCCGCCGTGTAGGCCGTGCGGGGGTACGACATCATGTCAGTCCTCATGCACGGTGTCGACGCCTGCCTCAATTTCCTGGAGGGATTATTGTGGTTGGAGCCCGTCGACCTGACAGTGCCACTGGACCGGAGAGGATGGAAGACCGGGAGGCCCGCGAACGCCTTAAGGCGTCCCATGCGGACGAGGACTACATGGCAGAGCTCCGACACCGCTACCCAGAGCGTGTCGAGGCCGAGCGCCAGCTGTACAAGCAGTACACAGTTGGGGTGACGACGGTCATTGATCTCTCCAGTGACTCCGTTGGCGGGTGCAACGACGACGGTGGCAACAGTGCACGGCAGGACCCTATGATCGAAGGGATGATCGAATCGGGTTGGGAGAGGCTCGAGACCGAGACCGATAACGAGTAATTTTACTACGTTCTAGTCTAAATTTCAGTTAAGTTGTCTAAAATCTAGACCAAATTTGTGTTTATGTGCATCGAATTTGTGTTTATGTACCACTCAATGTTTTTACTCCGCTAAGTATTGAGGATCGGTTAGAAACGAAGGAAATGTAGTCCTCTAAAGGATACTCGATCTTTGCTCCTCTAAATTTTGAGGGATCGGTTAGAGTTGCTCTTAGAGCATCTATAGCGAGACTTCACAAATCCAGGCACTATATGTTCGCGGACAATGACCGGTCACCCTTATATTTTGGACATTGCAATCATAGTCTTCACTTCTGGATCCCAAATTCATACTAGTACATGCAATGTAAAATTCATCTATGTACATAGCTAGCCTATCTACTCGTCATCGAATATACATTCTTGTCTGCACAATCGGCCTCATGGTCAATGGCAGTGGGGTAAAACTCCAGTGCGTCCTCCTTGTCCTCCTCCTCGGCGAAGAGCTCCTCAAACGCCACGTGTGCCTCGTGGATATAGCAACGGTTGGCCTCGACCTCGAGCTTTGAATGGATGGACTTGAGGATGGCCTGCTGCTCCACCGCCTTCTTCGCTTGTGCGACCTTGAATCCCGCCAGCGCGTCCTCCATGGCAAATTTGGCCTGCTCCGACGCCGAATCTGCCTCGCCCTCCTCATCCCCCTCTTTGTCCGACAGCTCCACCTCCTACATCTCCGTGCTTGGCACCTCCTGCTCTCGAGCGTCATACTGCTTGTCCCTCTCCTCCTCTAGCGAGTCCAGAGGCAAGCCGCCTGCAATGCCAGTGGCCCGCCATGCGTCCATTTCCACCAGGACCCCCCCTGCGACGTTACAGGGTCAGCGGGCTACTAGCGGACAATGAGCTCAATGCTTAAAAGCAGGGGTGTAGGTGGGGTCTGGTGGCAGTATGGTAGGAAGGGGAAGTGTGGAAATGGGGGTAGCTAGGGTTGAGGTCGTCATCCATCTTAAATAGTCGGGTTTGGCCCCTCGGGCGGCGCGCCGGAGCGTTCACATGAATGCACACAAATGAGCTTCTATCGGATCGATGGATTTCTGTGTGTTTCCTCATGGGTCCTACATGTGAGCCCGACGTGACAGACGCATCTTGATGTAGGGTAGAACCCTAGGTGCCCGATCTTTCACGATTGGAGTGGATCCCATGAAGAACACGAAGAACACGAGGGGAAACGCGAGGGAAATCACGAGGGGAATCACTCAAACCAACAAGATTCGATTATAAATGTGCTAGATCCTCGAAACACAAAGAGATACACGATCCACGATTAACAAAGGACGATACAAGTAGCAAGTTCTTCTCCATGAGGAGGTCTTGAAGGTCTTCCCGCGAGGGGTCTTGAATCCAAGATGGATCTTCTCCATAGAGGCCGAGGTCTCTCTCGGTGGAGTAGATCCGGATGTATGAGCAAAGCTCTATCTCTCAAATGAGCTAAACCAATGCTAACCCTAATAAGAGGAAGGAGGAGGAGTATATATATAGTCTAGTGTCACGAAAGGGTAAGTGGGCTTCGGTCCAACACGCGGTGCATGCACAGGTGTCGGACGTCCGACAACTATCGATCGTCCGGCGTCTCGCGGGGGACCGGACATCCGATAAGTGTCGGACTTCCGACATTTTGGCTCTGTTGGGGCTCTGTTGGATGTGCGGTCGTGGTCGGTCGTCCGGTGCCTCGGTCGTCCGGTGGGTCTCGGACTTCTAATGTTTTGGCTCTGTCCCGGAGGTGGCAGACGTCCGGAGGGCGTCGGCCATCCGGTGGCTGGAGGGCGTCTGTCGTTCGACGCTTGTCGGTCATCCGATCGTTGGAGTTTTCACTAGCTGGCGCTTGCGCTCACCGGTAGACGCTCCAGGCGTAGTACGTCCGACGAGGACCAGTTGTCCGATGACTATCAACTTCATGGAGCCTCTTCACTTGGTCCTTGTACTTGGTGTACTCGTCGTCTTGTCTGTTGGGTGTAGTTGTCCCATGGTTTTCCTTCAAGTACCGGATCACACATAGGGTCTCCGCTTGAGGTAGTAGCCATGTCTCATATGTAGAAAGTGGTAGTTCGGAGAGGAGCGAGTTCACCTTATCTTCGATAGCCTTTGCTCAAGCTCTTGTCATAGTCCAAGCTGTGTCGTGGGAGATGTAGGTAGGTCCATGGGGATGACCGTGGGATTCTCCGCATCATCTCCCCCCCCTTAGGAAAGATCCGACCTCGGATCGAAATCCTCATCACCATGGTAGGGCGAGAGATCTTTGATGTTGAAGATATCGCTCACGTTGTACTTGTCGCGCGGGAGATCGACCGTGTATGCATTATTGGTGTGGCGTGCTAGCACCTTGAAGGGTCCGTCGGCTCGACGAAGGAGCTTGGATTTGCGTTCGTTGGGGAAGCGGTCCTTGCGAAGGTGTAGCCACACAAGATCTCTGATAACCCACAAGTATAGGGGATCACAACAGTTTTCGAGGGTAGAGTATTCAATCCAAATTTATTGATTCGACACAAGGGGAGCCAAAGAATATTCTCAAGTATTAGCAGCTGAGTTGTCAATTCAACCACACCTGGAAACTTAGTATCTGCAGCAAAGTGTTTAGTAGCAAAGTAATATGATAGTGGTGGTAGCGGTAACAAAAGCAAAGACAACAAAAGTAATGTTTTTGGTATTTTGTAGTGATTGTAACAGTAGCAACGGAAAAGTAAATAAGCGAGAACTAGTATATGGAAAACTCGTAGGCACCAGATCAGTGATGGATAATTATGCCGGATGTGGTTCGTCATGTGACAGTCATAACATAGGGTGACACAGAACTAGCTCCAATTCATCAATGTAATGTAGGCATGTATTCCAAATATAGTCATACGTGCTTATGGAAAAGAACTTGCATGACATCTTTTGTCGTACCCTCCCGTGGCAGCGGGGTCCTATTGGAAACTAAGGGATATTAAGGCCTCCTTTTAATAGAGAACCGAACAAAGCATTAGCACATAGTGAATACATGAACTCCTCAAACTATGGTCATCATCGGGAGTGGTCCCGATTATTGTCACTTCGGGGTTGCTGGATCATAACACATAGTAGGTGACTATAGACTTGCAATATAGGATCAAGAACACACATATATTCATGAAAACATAATAGGTTCAGATCTGAAATCATGGCACTCGGGCCCTAGTGACAAGCATTAAGCATAGCAAAGTCATAGCAACATCAATCTCAAAACATAGTGGATACTAGGGATCAAACCCTAACAAAGCTAACTCGATTACATGATAAATCTGATCCAACCCATCACCGTCCAGCAAGCCTACGATGGAATTACTCACGCACGGCGGTGAGCATCATGAAATTGGTGATGGAGGATGGTTGATGATGACGACGGCGATGAATCCCCCTCTCCGGAGCCCCGAACGGACTCCAGATCAGCCCTCCCGAGAGAGATTAGGGCTTGGCGGCGGCTCCGTATCGTAAAACGCGATGATTTCTTCTCTCTGATTTTTTTCTCCCTGAAAGCCAATAAATAGAGTTGGAGTTGGCGTCGAAGGTGTCTAGGGGGCCCACGAGGTAGGGGGAGCGCCCAGGAGGGGGGGGGGGCGCCCCCACCCTCGTGAACAGGGTGTGGGCCCCCTGGTCTTCATCTTTGGTGATGATTTTTTATTATTTATTCTAAGATATTCCGTGGAGTTTCATGTCATTTCGAGAACTTTTATTTTCTGCACAAAAACAACATCATGGCAATTCTGCTGAAAACATCATTAGTCCGGGTTAGTTCCATTCAAATCATACAAGTTAGAGTCCAAAACAAGGACAAAAGTGTTTGGAAAAGTAGATATGACGGAGATGTATCAACTCCCACAAGCTTAAACCCTTGCTTGTCCTCAAGCAATTCAGTTGACAAACTGAAAGAGAAAAAGAAAAACTTTTACAAACTCTGTTTGCTCTTGTTGTTGTAACATGAAAAGCCAGCATTCAAGTTTCAGCAAATATTATGAACTAACCATACTAACAATAACACATAGGTCTCATAATTACTCATATCAATAGCATAATCAGCTAGCGAGCTATAATAACAAAACTCGGATGACAACACTTTCTCAAAATAATCATAACATGATATAACAAAATGGTATCTCGCTAGCCCTTTCTGAGACCGCAAAACATAAATGCAGAGCACCTTTAAAGATCAAGGACCGACTAAACATTGTAATTCATGGTAAAAGAGATCCAGTCAAGTCATACCCAATATAAACCAATTATAATGAATGCAAACGACAGTGTGCTCTCTAGCGGGTGCTTTTAATAAGAGGGATGATGACTCAACATAAAAGTAAATGGATAGGCCCTTCGCAGAGGGAATCAGGGATTTATAGAGGTGCCAGAGCTCGATTTTAAAACAGAGATTGAATAACATTTTGAGCGGCATACTTTTGCTGTCAACGCAACAACTATGAGATGACGATATCTTCCATGCTAAACAAATTATAGGCGGTTCCCAAACAGAATGGTAAAGTTTATACTCCCCCTCCTCCACAAGCATCAATCCATGGCTTGCTCGAAACAACAAGTGCCTCCAACATTCAACGGGTCCCAGAGGGAGTTTTGTTTGCAATTATTTTGATTTAGTTTGCATAAAGCATGGGACTGGGCATCCCGGTGACCAGCCATTTTCTCGTGAATGAGGAGCGGAGTCCACTCCTCTTAAGAATAACCCGCCTAACATGGAAGATAAGGGCAGCCCTAGTTGAAGCATGAGCTGCTCGAGCATACAAAACAGAATTTCATTTGAAGGTTTGGAGTTTGGCACATACAAATTTACTTGGAACGGCAGGTAAATACCGCATATAGGAAGGTATAGTGGACTCATATGGAATAACTTTGGGGTTTAAGGAGTTTGGATGCACAAGCAGTATTCTCGCTTAGTACAGGTGAAGGCTAGCAAAAGACTAGGAAGCAACCAACTGAGAGAGCGACAACAGTCGTAAACATGCATTAAAATTAATTTACACCGAATACAAGCATGAGTAGGATATAATCTACCATGAACATAAATATCATGAAGGCTATGTTGATTTGATTCAACTACATGCGTGAACATGTGCCAAGTCTAGTCACTCAATTCATTTAAAGGAGGATGCCATCCCATCATACCACATCATAATCATTCTAATAGCATGTTGGCACGCAAGGTAAACCATTATAACTCATAGCTAATCAAGCATGGCACAAGCAACTATAATATCTAAATGTCATTGCAAATATGTTTACTTCATAATAGCTGACTCGGGAACGATGAATCATCATATTTACAAAAACAAGAGAGGTCGAGTTCATACCGGCTTTTCTCATCCCAATAAGTCCATCATATATCATCATTATTGCCTTTCACTTGCACGACCGAACGATGTGAATAATAATAAGAGTGCACATGCATTGGACTAAGCTGGAATCTGCAAGCATTCAACTCAAGAGAGAAGACAAGTAATATGGGCTCTAAGTTAAATCAACAATGATGCATATAAGAGCCACTTCAACAATTTAATTATGGTCTTCTCCTACTGACCCCCAAAGAAAAGAAAAGAAATAAAAACTATTTACACGGGAAAGCTCCCAACAAGCAAAAGAAGAACGGGAAATATTTTTGGGTTTTCCTTTTTAATTACTACAGCAAAGAAATAAACTACTACTAATTTTTTTCTTAAGGTTTATTAAACACACAAGAAGAAGGCAGGAAAAAGAAATTAATCTAGCATGGATATTACAGTGAAAGAGTATGAGCACCGACATCTAGCAATGAGTGTGTGAACATTAATGTAATGTCGGTGGGAAATACGTACTCCCCCAAGCTTAGGCTTTTGGCCTAAGTTGGTCTATTGCCAGGGATAGCCTGGCGGATACTCATGCGTGAAGCTGGGCTCGTACTGCGATGCAGAAGACTCTGACTGCCACTGGCTGGCAACCATCTCTGGATCCCAAGAATAAACAGACTGTCGTGGAGGCCCATCTTGTGGCTTCGGCTCCGGGGCTGGTGCAGGATTTTGATAGGCTTGAATGGCCGCCCACGGAACGATGTGAGGACCTGCAGACAAGTTAAACAAAGAGGGAGCAGGCAAAGTAATAGTCTCAGGGTGATGTTTATCAAAGTACAATTTATATTTGAGCTCCCCTTCACGACTCTTAACAAGAAAATCATGCGCTAGCATACTCTTATAATCTAAATAAGCACGGGGCAACGATGTTTCCTCTTTCTCCTCATGCCTAATAGGTATTTCAAAATATTTAGCTAGGCGTGAAGCATAAATGCCTCCAAAGACGGGGCCCTTAGTACGATTCAGACTTAACCGTCTAGCAACAATTCCACCCATACTAACAGAGTTATTGCGGTATAAACCATGGAACAAAATGATAACATCAGGAACACTAAGGTTTCCACAATTCCCGCGACCAATCAAGCAACGACTAGCAAATAAGGCAAAGTAGCGCAAAATAGGAAAATGTATGCTAGTAATTCTTGCATCAGAAACCTTCCTGGTTTCTCCCACCGTGATAGTGTTAATAAAAGCTTCTACTTCGTTACGGTGTTGTTCATCCAAGGTGCCCTCAAAGGGTATTTTGCAAACCTCGCAAAATTCAGCTAATGGTATCTCCTTAACAACGTCATATAAATGAAACTCTACCGATGGATGTCACATCCTAGCTAGTCCATGCATTAGAGTGTTGCATCACGTTTACCTTTCATCAGAAATTTGAAATGGGAAAGACAGAACCCCCAGAACCCTCTGAATCCAACTAGGGTTTACTAAAAATATTTTCAATGAACCTGAAATGCCCTTCCAAAATGTTCATCACCTTTGCCTTGGTCCTAAACCACCGTCAGAAGTGATGCCAGATTTCTAGGTCACTCTAAGGTCATTGGATTAAATCTCTAACTATTTGAATTTGGGCATTTAAATTATATAAAATATTTCAAATGCTCAAATAATCCCAAACTAAAATGTTCCATGCTGGAAATATTCCAACTAAGGACCAGGTGCAGTTTGGTGATTTTTGGAGTTGCCTAGATATTTTTAGAAATGCAACAAACCTACATAATTTAAAAAAAACAGAAACAAAAGAGGGAGAGCTTACCTGGCGCTCACCTGGAAGCCCAGCCGGCCCAGCTCCTGCTCCGGCCCAGCCCACCACCGCCTGGCTCCCTGTCGCCTTCCTCCTCGTGCCAGTAGGCAGAGGAGGGACACCGCGATGCCGCCGAGCTCGCCACGCCACCACCCTGCCTGCCTGCCACTCCCCCTCAACGCCCGGACGCTCTGAACGTCGCCACGCACTCCTTCTCGACCCCCTGCACCTCTCCCCTCTCTCCCTGCATCTCTCCCTCGTCCTCCCCCACTATGGCCGACGCGCTCGTCGCCGCCGTTCGTTGCCGCCGTGGCCACCGTCCACCCCACGCCTTTCCGATGCGCCCAGAAGCTCTGCCTCGTCCCTCTCTTCCTCCTCACCGAGCCGCTCGACACCGGAAGCCCCCTGGATGCCGCAAGCACCGCCGTTCCCCTTGTCGGCCACCGGAGATCGTCGCTGTCGATTTGCTGCCTCCGGTGCCTCCCTGAGCTCACCGACTCGCCCATCGTGATCTACGTGAGCTTCTGATCATCCTCCCCCTCTCCGCTCTCTCTCTGGCACGCCGTAGCTGCCACGCCCCTCTCGCCCGACTGCGCCGCCGCCCGCACTCGCCGCCGACACGACTCCAGTGACCATTTGGTCCGGGCGTCGTGTCCAACATGCTCGCTGCCTCGCGTAGCTGCTGTAGGTGCCACGAACGCGATACCACGGCCACTGCAGCCCCGTAGCCAGAAACACCCGAACGCCGGCGCCGCCTCGAGCTCGTTTCCGGCGAGCTCCGGCCGTCCCCGCTGTTGCCGCATGCCTCCCTGGATGCGGGCGAGCCCCAACTCCCCGCGCATGCTCTCGGCCGCCCGTTTGGTCGCCGGAGACGCAAACCCGAGCACCTCCGCCGTCTCTGGCGTCGCCGGCGATGAGCCGTGGACCAAGTCCGGCAAGGTTGACTCGTTTGACCTGGGGTTTGACCCCCCCAGGGTCACTGACGCGTGGGCCATGCCCCTATTTAGTTTAGGTGTGAGTTTAATTAGCACTAATTAACTTAGTTAATTAGTTGACTCACTGACAAGTGGGCCCAGGCTCTAATTAACCTAGATTAGTGCTAACCTAACGCTAACTAACTCTGTTAGTTAGTTGTTACACTGACATGTGGGTCCCAGCCGTCAGGTTTGACCTAGGCTGGCGCCTTTGACCTGCTGACGTCACCCTGACGCAATACTGACGCAGTAATTGTTTTCTGGATTTAAAATAATTCAGGAAATTCCAAAAAATGCTCTAAACTTCTAAAATTCATAGAAATTCTACCGTAACTCCAAATTAAATAATTTATATATGAAAAATGATCAGAAAAATCCAATCTATCCATCTGCACCGGTTTCATGCATGTTGAAGCTACTTAACCTTGCTGTTCATATCAAAACATGATAATGCACTTTATGAATTCATAGTTTGAGTTTGAATCTGAATCTTTGGTTCAAATAAGCTCAAACCTTCCTGTTCTTAGCTGCATTAGCCCAAACCACAGCATATTGCCATGTCATGATCATGCATCATATTGTGCATTGCATTGATTATATTTCTTCTCTGTTGCCGGTATTTGCCCCCTCTCGATAGACGTGTTCCGACGATGAGTTCGATGACACCGATGAAGAGCTATATTATCTTCAGAAGTGCCAGGCAAGCAAAACCCCCTTGTTCATTCCGATACAATCCTACTCTCTTGCTCCTGCTCTCTTTTACTGCATTAGGACAACAACGATTCAACTGTTACTTGCTGCGGTAGCTGAACCCCTTTATCCTCTGCATGACCTGTCATTGCCACAGTAAATAGATGAAACCCACTAGCATGAGTAGGAGTTGTTTGAGCCCTATTGTGCCTACTCATTCATGCTTTTTTGTCATGCCTGCTACTGCTTAGAGTTGAGTCAGGTCTGATTCATCGGGGATGAATCAGAGGTGTATGAACATGTCCTACTGTGTGTGAGCTAAGTGTGTGAATACGATTTGGTAAAGGTAGCGGTGAGAGGCCATGTAGGAGTACATGGTGGGTTGTCTCATTGCAGCCATCCTCAGGAACTGAGTTCTGTGTTTGTGATCCATGAAACAGATACTACCACGCATTGGGCCCAAAACCAATGGACCCTCTCGGCTTCTTAATCACCCTTGTCCTCTGTCCAGGAGTTGCAAGTAGTTTCTGGTGTTTGTAGTTTGCTGGAGGCCGTGGGCAGCGCTGACCGGAGGGGTGGGCTGTGATGCGGTAGGCACGTGGCCGGGTATACCGGGCGCCCGTTTGGTGTCACGGAACCCTGTACACATCGTTTGGGGCTGTGAGCGAAACCCCGGCCGGATCTCCTCACGGATGGAACCCGAATAGGCGATAAACCTGGACTAGAGACTTGAGTGTTTAGGTAGGCCGTGGCCGACACCCACATTGGGCTTCCGCTTGAAGGTTGCCGAGTACATGTCGTGTAAACGGCGGTAAGTGGTGAGAGCGTGTGTGAAGAAGTACACCCCTGCAGGGTTAACATCATCTACTCGAATATCCATGTCCGCGGTAAAGGACTTCTGGGTTGCCTGTACAGTTCATAGACAAGTGAAAGTGGATACTTTAAAATGCGCAAGATAAGCATGAGTGCTATGGATGGCGTTCCCGTAGGGAGACGGGAGCGGATCCATAGTGGTGTATTGGTTGGTGAATATGTGGACTCGTGTGCGCCACCTCAAAAGAGTTACTTGCAGTCGTAGTTCAGGATAGCCACCGAGTCAAAGCCGGCTTGCTGCAGTTAAACCCCACCATCCCCTTTTTTGATAATGATGCATATGTAGTTAGTTCTGATGTAAGTCTTGCTGGGTACATTTGTACTCACGTTGCTTAATTTATGTTTTTGCAGAGAGACTTCAGTCTCGCTAGTAGTACCGCGTGGACTTCGACGTTTAGCTTGTTACCTCAGCTACGATCTTGTGCCCTCGGCAGGATCTGGTAGATAGTCAGGATTCTTAGCCTTTTTCATTTGTAGATGTCTATATTCAGACATGGTAAGCTTCCGCTTGTGCTTGACTTGTGTGCTCTGAATGCTGGGTCATGAGACCCATGTCTGTAATATCTCGCTCATCGGAGCCTATTGAATAAATACTTGAGTTGTAGAGTCATGTTGTGATGCCATGTTGTATTTGCACATATCGAGCATATTGTGTGTATGTTATTGAAATGCTTGGTATGTGTGGGATCTGACTATCTAGTTGTTTATCCTTAGTAGCCTCTCTTACCGGGAAATGTCTCCTAGTGTTTCCACTGAGCCATGGTAGCTTGCTACTGCTCCGGAACACTTAGGCTGGCCGACATGTGTCCTTCTTCGTTCCTATGTCTGTCCCTTCAGGGAAATGTCACGCGATGAATACCGGAGTCCTGTTAGCCCGCTACAGCCCGGTTCACCGGAGTCCTGCTAGCCTAGTGCTACAGCCTGGATTCACTCGCTGATGACCGACACGTTCGATGCTGGGTCATGGATGCCTGTCCCTGTAAGTCTGTGCCACTTTGGGTTTACGACTAGCCATGTCAGCCCGGGCTCCTTATCATATGGATGCTAGCGACACTGTCATATACGTGTGCCAAAAGGCGCAAACGGTCCCGGGCAAAGGTAAGGCGACACCCGTGGGAATACCGTGCGTGAGGCCGCAAAGTGATATGAGGTGTTACATGCTAGATCGATGTGGCATTGAGTCGGGGTCCTGACAGCTTTGGTATCAGAGCCCGACTGCCTGTAGGATTACCAAGCCAAACTGGTCGAAGTTGAGTCTAGAAATTCTTTAGTTATGTAAGGGAATTGATTGTGGGATGGAACGTAAGGCTCTTTTTACTCGTTATACCTCATGCCCTTCTGATCTGAGTCATCTTATCTTTCCTGTGGGGTTAAGGAACTAGGCTTTCTCTTCTTTCTATCAGGATCACGTGTTACTAATCCGTAGACTTATAATATTGTTGGTTTTAAGCCTCAGTCCAGTCCCTTCTACTTCCGTATGCTAACTGTTGATCTCGAAACCTTGATATTGTACTTCTGAGTGGCTATGCCACCATCTTTGTAGCATGTCTCCAATCTTTTTGAGCATTTACAGCCGTTATGCTGTCCGAGTCATCCCAGGTTTCTAAACAGTCTGATGCATTTGCAAATCCCTTCTTCCCGTTCCCGATGTCCCTTTGGTCAGATTAATCACACAAATTAGTGAGTTGAGGTATTTTATTGCCTCGACACATATGTTGGAGTTCATATTATGACCCTAGGTGTTTTAGGGGATCATCTAGTGGTCTAGCCATGATCTGTGTTTCCAGTGTGATGATTCTGGCCGTCATTATCAAAAGCATCCCGTGATGCCATTTAGTTAGTAGGCATTCTATTTCTGGGTTCTGAACCCGAGATTCACCCCATTTACCTCATGTTGATAGTGTTTGCTAGTTCCTTTAGGAAACTAGTAACCTTTGCACTAGTCCTCGAGGTCCATGGTATTTTCCTTCTTACAAATACTATGAACCACTTATGGCAGTAGTTTGTTGGATCAAAAGATCATAACAGGAGTGCTCTCGATGGGTTCTCTATTCTATATTGCGACTCTGCCAGTTCAACTTTTTTGCATGGGTTATCCGGAAGAAATTTGTTGAACTTGGTTCAACATACTAATCTATGCATCCACAACTTAGAAAACCGTATGTTCCTTTGAGTTGTCCCGCTTTACTTGTCTTCCGACCCTCGTCTATCAATTGATAGTCAAGAGTATGCGTGCACTCATTCATCGATGCCTGTTACTCTTGTGGTCCGTCAAGCCATTCTCTTTCAGAATGACTAGGAGAAAGAAACTCCAGTACCTCATCCATTTCTAGGATTGGGTCAAAGCAGTTGTCTTCCGCAGATCAAATGCAATCCAGCTTTTGAATTCTGTTCTACCCTGGAGTATCACCCCCTTTATGTCAGGATTTTCATGAGAATTGCTCCAGCTCTTGTGAATTCTTGACGTAGTGATACTTCTCGCCATCATTACTCATTCCTCGGTTCTGTGTTGTCGCAACCGGAATACTGACAAGTGATTCGTGATGTGTGAAATCAATACTCATAGCAACCTTGTTGCTTGTTAGTTAAAGGACAATAATTTCATCCTTAGCATGTTGGTTATTGGATCATCATTCTAAGATAGACTGTGCTACCTAGTCCTTATTTCCGGTGCACTCTTCGATCAATGAGTTAGGATTATTCAATCCCTTGCTTATTGTTCATATCGTCTTGTCATGAAAAGCAAGGTTGTTCTCGTGCTTAGTAACATATCGGTGGTTCGTGATTTTCCAAATCTCTTCTCGGAAGTATTACCAGGTTGTCACCTGGCCGCTATGTTGAGTTCGTGACCAAGTTGGTTTTCTTATAAATCACTCCTTCTCCAAGAATCTGTGTTGGGTATTCCTGAGCTAGTTGGTTGAGCTAGACAACAACTTGGAGAGTTGGAAGATAAAAGCTTGTCTGACTTAGTTCATGTTAAGGGATATCTTCTTGTGTGTGTGTGTGTGTTGAAGAAAGATGATATCTCCATCGATTGGTCCTCGTGATCAGTAGTTGGATCTATTGTCTTGTCAAAACGTGGATTTGAGTATGGGCTATCGTCAAGTCAAATCAGAAACCAACGATGTTCGTAATGTTGTCTTACTCGTGGTTGATCCCTCGAGCATACACCATTCCATCTTTTGGTCTGACCAATACTATCACCTTGTTCACATAATGGCGGAATTCCAGTGATATGGAAATTCTGATGAGTTGTTGTTGAGCCCATCAGCAACATTTTATCTCCTCCATAATTCATGATGAACATCAGGCTAGTGTTGGAAACTTTTGAAAGCATTTCTTCATGCTAGTTCATGAAGCATATATTCGGATGTAAGAAGTGACTTCCTCCAGTTCATGTGCATTTGATGCAAGTTGCCGCCGTGGATTCGAGAAAGTCAATGTTGCTCCCTTTGGAATCATCCCAAATCGGTCACGCATACGTGCGAAGTATTCTGTGGTTCGGAGACTTGCAACCTTCATTCTATATGTATTCCTAGCACACCAAGCCACTGATTGATTTGTTCAAGGAGAAGAAATTCCTTCTTAAGAGTATACCTTATGCAAGGACTTGATATCCTCGATGATGGTTCCCCTCCTGAACTCGGTAGTGTTTTATTATAAGACTACTACATGGTCATACCTGCCCGAGGCAGTGTGTCCACATGTTTTGTAGCAGAACCAGCTCATGTTTTGGAGCTTGCTATCATAGTTCATTCCCCGAGATTCCCGCAACACCATCTCATCGATTTGTGTTGCAAACTTTCATTTTTCTTTCTAGACTCGATGAGTCTGAATTATTCTGACACCAAGCAGATCTGAATCTCAAGCAGATGTGATGGTTGGAACATTTCCCAAGAACTATAATATTGGTCTCACGAGAACCGGTAAAGTGGATGTCGTGGCCAACACACCCCGCCGGAAGACCTATTATTGTAGTATCTTGATTGAAGAAGTTGGCCACCTCCCCATAAGGATCTCGTAGAATTTATTCTAGTAGTTGTTCCTTATTTATTCTTAAGTTCCCGAAGTCCGACCTTTTACTTGATGTTCTAGATATTAAACCATATCTACGAATGGGATATGCTAGTGCATCAAGGAGAACATTAGAAGCGGAGTGCTAAATGTCTCTCGGTCGATCATCCAGATTTTGTTTCCTTGGCCTCGCTAAGGTGAAATCTAAGAAAGTGTTATCCTCCTTTGCATCTTCATCTCTTCCACCGGTATTCATCATGGTAGTACGTTGTGTTGCCAGGATTCTTGACACGGATATTGGTAAACCTTGATGAATATGGAAATGCTCAAGTTCTTAAGAGCACGCGTAAGTGCTAGGTTTTATCGTCGGCATTAATTACATAGTGCTCTAAGTTTCCTCGGTTATGCTATAACCCTTTCAAACAGTGGATTCACTCTCTACTGATGGGGTTCCTCCCCAGTTACCAGAATCATTCCCAGCATTTGCATTTTGTTCCCAGCTTGCACCGCCAATGTGCCATTCTACCATGGGTCCCTTCCATTTTCGGTGATAAGAAAATTATCCCTTGTGTTGTCTTCAACAAGGTAATCCACATCATCCATTCTAGTCTGGGTATGCCATTCCTTCGAACTCTGCCAAACGATTGATGTGTTTTGCCTTAGGCTGATATAGAGAGTCTCAATGATCTCTATATCAAAGATAATTCTTTTTGCCACTTAAGGTAATAATTCTACGAATCACCCTCCTCCAAGATGTCTCATTATGGTATCATGGTAACTCAACTCCTCGCTACGTTGACAACCGTTCACCACCTTCTTAAGCGTGAACATTGTTGTCTACCTAGTGAACCTTCGTCATCTGCTTCACCCCATTCCTATGGATGTGTGCTTCGCGTCTCAGCTCGTGAGATGTTTCTATGTCTCATTCCGTGAGTTGATCATGAGTTGCTCGATCTTTGAGAAGATCGATCCTTCTAGAGTTTCTTTTCCCTCTCGTGGTCATGTTGGTAGGAGTTCCTGGAGGAAGACATCGAGTCAATGATGGTGATTGAATCAATGTTCTTATGAAGGGCAACCTGGATCATGAGGATTGTGTTAGGTTGCGTTTCCCCTTCGTCTTACCCTATGCTGGAATCTCGGGTCGAGATTCTTGTTTAGTGGGGGTGAGTTGTCACATCCTAGCTAGTCCATGCATTAGAGTGTTGCATCATGTTTACCTTTCATCAGAAATTTGAAATGGGGAAGACAGAACCCCCAGAACCCTCTGAATCCAACTAGGGTTTACTAAAAATATTTTCAATGAACCTGAAATGCCCTTCTAAAATGTTCATCACCTTTGCCTTGGTCCTAAACCACCGTCAGAAGTGATGCACAGATTTCTAGGTCACTCTAAGGTCACTGGATTAAATCTCTAACTATTTGAATTTGGGCATTTAAATTATATAAAATATTTCAAATGCTCAAATAATCCCAAACTAAAATGTTCCATGCTGGAAATATTCCAACTAAGGACCAGGTGCAGTTTGGTGATTTTTGGAGTTGCCTAGATATTTTTATAAATGCAACAAACCTACATAATTTAAAAAAAAAACAGAAACAAGAGGGAGAGCTTACCTGGCGCTCACCTGGCAGCCCAGCCGGCCCAGCTCCTTCTCCGGCCGAGCCCACCACCGCCTGGCTCCCTGTCGCCTTCCTCCTCGTGCCAGTAGGCAGAGGAGGGACACTGCAACGCCGCCGAGCTCGCCACGCCACCACCCTGCCTGCCTGCCACTCCCCCACAACGCCCGGACGCTCTGGACGTGGCCACGCACTCCTTCTCGACCCCCTGCACCTCTCCCCTCTCCCCCTGCATCTCTCCCTCGTCCTCCCCCGCTATGGCCGACGCGCTCGTCGCTGCCGTTCGTTGCCGCCGTGG
>NC_041389.1:367011492-367029873 GCF_002162155.2 Triticum dicoccoides | reverse complement strand
TGGCCACCGTCCACCCCACGCCTTTCCGACGCGCCCAGAAGCTTTGCCTCCTCCCTCTCTTCCTCCTCATCGAGCCGCTCGACGCCGGAAGCCCCCTGGATGCCGCAAGCACCGCCGTTCCCCTCGTCGGCCACCGGAGATCGTCACCGTTGATTTGCCGCCTCCGGTGCCTCCCCGACCTCACCGACTCGCCCGTCGTGATCTACGTGAGCTTCTGATCATCCTCCCCCTCTCCGCTCTCTCTCTGGCATGCCGTAGCCGCCACGCCCCTCTCGCCCGACTACGCCGCCGCCCGCACTCGCCGCCGACACGACTTCGGTGACCATTTGGTCCGAGCGTCATGTCCAACATGCTCACTGCCTCGCGTAGCTGCTGTAGGTGCCACGAACGCGATACCACGGCCACTGCAGCCCCGTAGCCAGAAACACCCGAACGCCGGCGCCACCTCGAGCTCGTTTCCGGCGAGCTCCGGCCGTCCCCGCTGCCGCATGCCTCCCTGGATGCGGGCGAGCCCCAGCTCCCCGCGCGTGCTCTCGGCCGCCCGTTTGGTCGCCGGAGACGCAAACCCGAGCACCTCCGCCGTCTCTGGCGTCGCCGGCGATAAGCCGTGGACCAAGTCCGGCGAGGTTGACTCGTTTGACCTGGGGTTTGACCCCCCCAGGGTCACTGACGCGTGGGCCATGCCCCTATTTAGTTTAGGTGTGAGTTTAATTAGCACTAATTAACTTAGTTAATTAGTTGACTCACTGACAAGTGGGCCCAGGCTCTAATTAACCTAGATTAGTGCTAACCTAACGCTAACTAACTCTGTTAGTTAGTTGTTACACTGACATGTGGGTCCCAGCCGTCAAGTTTGACCTGGGCTGGCGCCTTTGACCTGCTGACGTCACCCTGACGCAATACTGACACAGTAATTGTTTTCTGGATTTAAAATAATTCAGGAAATTCCAAAAAATGCTCTAAACTTCTAAAACTGATAGAAATTCTACCGTAACTCTAAATTAAATAATTTATATATGAAAAATGATCAGAAAAATCCAATCTATCCATCTGCACTGGTTTCATGCATGTTTAAGCTACTTAACCTTGCTGTTCATATCAAAACATGATAATGCACTTTATGAATTCATAGTTTGAGTTTGAATCTGAATCTTTGGTTAAAATAAGCTCAAACCTTCCTGTTCTTAGCTTCATTAGCCCAAACCACAGCATATTGCCATGTCATGATCATGCATCATATTGTGCATTGCATTGATTGTATTTCTTCTCTGTTGCCAGTATTTGCCCCCTCTCGATAGACGTGTTCCGACGATGAGTTCGATGACACCGATGAAGAGCTATATTATCTTCAGAAGTGCCAGGCAAGCAAAACCCCCTTGTTCATTCCGATACAATCCTACTCTCTTGCTCCTGCTCTCTTTTACTGCATTAGGACAACAACGATTCAATTGTTACTTGCTGCGCTAGCTGAACCCCTTTATCCTCTGCATGACCTGTCATTGCCACAGTAAATAGATGAAACCCACTAGCATGAGTAGGAGTTGTTTGAGCCCTGTTGTGCCTACTCATTCATGCTTGTTTGTCATGCCTGCTACTGCTTAGAGTTGAGTCAGGTCTGATTCATCGGGGATGAATCAGAGGTGTATGAACATGTCCTACTGTGTGTGAGCTAAGTGTGTGAATACGATTTGGTAAAGGTAGCGGTGAGAGGCCATGTAGGAGTACATGGTGGGTTGTCTCATTGCAGCCGTCCTCAGGAACTGAGTTCTGTGTTTGTGATCCATGAAACAGATACTACCACGCATTGGGCCCGAAACCAATGGACCCTCTCGGCTTCTTAATCACCCTTGTCCTCTGTCCAGGAGTTGCAAGTAGTTTCTGGTGTTTGTAGTTTGCTGGAGGCCGTGGGCAGCGCTGACCGGAGGGGTGGGCTGTGATGCGGTAGGCACGTGGCCGGGTATACCGGGCGCCCGTTTGGTGTCACGGAACCCTGTACACATTGTTTGGGGCTGTGAGCGAAACCCCGGCCGGATCTCCTCACGGATGGAACCCGAATAGGCGATAAACCTGGACTAGAGACTTGAGTGTTTAGGTAGGCCGTGGCCGACACCCACGTTGGGCTTCCGCTTGAAGGTTGCCGAGTACATGTCGTGTAAACGGCGGTAAGTGGTGAGAGCGTGTGTGAAGAAGTACACCCCTGTAGGGTTAACATCATCTATTCGAATAGCCGTGTCCGCGGTAAAGGACTTCTGGGTTGCCTGTAAAGTTCATAGACAAGTGAAAGTGGATACTTTAAAATGCGCAAGATAAGCGTGAGTGCTATGGATGGCGTTCCCGTAGGGAGACAGGAGCGGATCCATAGTGGTGTATTGGTTGGTGAATATGTGGACTTGTGTGCGCCACCTCAAAAGAGTTACTTGCAGTCGTAGTTCAGGATAGCCACCGAGTCAAAGCCGGCTTGCTGCAGTTAAACCCCACCATCCCCTTTTTTGATAATGATGCATATGTAGTTAGTTTTGATGTAAGTCTTGCTGGGTACATTTGTACTCACGTTGCTTAATTTATGTTTTTGCAGAGAGACTTCAGTCTCGCTAGTAGTACCGCATGGACTTCGACGTTTAGCTTGTTACCTCAGCTACGATCTTGTGCCCTCGGCAGGATTTGGTAGATAGTCAGGCTTCTTAGCCTTTTTCATTTGTAGATGTCTATATTCAGACAAGTTAAGCTTCCGCTTGTGCTTGACTTGTGTGCTCTGAATGCTTGGTCATGAGACCCATGTCTGTAATATCTCGCTCCTCGGAGCCTATTGAATAAATACTTGAGTTGTAGAGTCATGTTGTGATGCCATGTTGTATTTGCACATATCGAGCATATTGTGTGTATGTTATTGAAATGCTTGGTATGTGTGGGATCTGACTATCTAGTTGTTTATCCTTAGTAGCCTCTCTTACCGGGAAATGTCTCCTAGTGTTTCCACTGAGCCATGGTAGCTTGCTACTGCTCCGGAACACTTAGGCTGGCCGGCATGTGTTCTTCTTCGTTCCTGTGTCTGTCCCTTCGGGGAAATGTCACGCGATGAATACCGGAGTCCTGTTAGCCTGCTACAGCCCGGTTCACCGGAGTCCTGCTAGCCCAGTGCTACAGCCTGGATTCACTCGCTGATGACCGACACGTTCGATGCTGGGTCATGGATGCCTGTCCCTGTAAGTCTGTGCCACTTTGGGTTTACGACTAGCCATGTCAGCCCGGGCTGCTTATCATATGGATGCTAGCGACACTGTCATATACGTGTGCCAAAAGGCGCAAACGGTCCCGGGCAAAGGTAAGGCGACACCCGTGGGAATACCGTGCGTGAGGCCGCAAAGTGATATGAGGTGTTACATGCTAGATCGATGTGGCATTGAGTCGGGGTCCTGACAATGGAGGTGATTTCTTAGGGAAAAAGTAGAAGTTTTGCACAAAAGTATTTGTGAGTAAGGGATACTGATGACGTTGGTCGCGGAGGAAGTCGGTGAGGCAAGCATTCTCAATCAATAAATAGAAATCCTCATAAATCCCGGCTCTCCTCAAGAAGTCATCGGAAGGCCATTCACACGGCCGGACCTCCGCGGTGTGAGGCAAATTAAATTTGGGCTTCTGTTCTTCTTCCTTTTGTTTTTCCTTCGAGCTTCGGCTCGACGAGCCCCTCAAAAGTCTTTTCATTAATTCTGAAGCAACAACAACAACAACAACAAAGCCTTTAGTCCCAAACAAGTTGGGGTAGGCTAGAGTTGAAACCCATAAGATCTCGCAACCAACTCATGGCTCTGGCACATGGATAGCAAGCTTCCACGCACCCCTGTCCATAGCTAGGTCTTTGTCGATACTCCAATCCTCCAGGTCTCTCTTAACGGACTCCTCCCATGTCAAATTCGGTCGACCCCGCCCTCTCTTGACATTCTCCGCACGCTTTAGCCGTCCGCTATGCACTGGAGCTTCTGGAGGCCTGCGCTGAATATGCCCAAACCATCTCAAACGATGTTGGACAAGCTTCTCCTCAATTGGTGCTACCCCAACTCTATCTCGTATATCATCATTCCGGACTCGATCCTTCCTCGTGTGGCCACACATCCATCTCAACATACGCATCTCCGCCACACCTAACTGTTGAACATGTCGCCTTTTAGTCGGCCAACACTCCGTGCCATACAACATTGCGGGTCGAACCGCCGTCCTGTAGAACTTGCCTTTTAGCTTTTGTGGCACTCTCTTGTCACAGAGAATGCCAGAAGCTTGGTGCCACTTCATCCATCTGGCTTTGATTCGATGGTTCACATCTTAATCAATACCCCCATCCTCCTGTAACATTGACCCCAAATACCGAAAGGTGTCCTTCCGAGGTACCACCTGGCCATCAAGGCTAACCTCCTCCTCCTCACACCTAGTAGTACTGAAACTGCACATCATGTACTCGGTTTTAGTTCTACTAAGCCTAAACCCTTTCGATTCCAAGGTTTGTCTCCATAACTCTAACTTCCTATTTACCCCCGTCCGACTATCATCAACTAGCACCACATCATCCGCAAAGAGCATACACCATGGGATATCTCCTTGTATACCCCTTGTGACCTCATCCATCACCAATGCAAAAAGATAAGGGCTCAAAGCTGACCCCTGATGCAGTCCTATCTTAATCGGGAAGTCATCGGTGTCGACATCACTTGTTCAAACACTTGTCACAACATTATTGTACATGTCCTTGATGAGGGTAATGTACTTTGCTGGGACTTTGTGTTTCTCCAAGGCCCACCACATGACATTCCGCGGTATCTTATCATAGACCTTCTCCAAGTCAATGAACACCATATGCAAGTCCTTCTTTTGCTCCCTATATCTCTCCATAAGTTGTCGTACCAAGAAAATGGCTTCCATGGTCGACCTCCCAGGCATGAAACCAAACTGATTTTTGGTCACGCTTGTCATTCTTCTTAAGCGGTGTTCAATGACTCTCTCCCATAGCTTCATTGTATGGCCCATCAGCTTAATTCCACGGCAATTAGTACAACTCTGAACATCCCCCTTGTTCTTGAAGATTGGTACTAATATACTCCGTCTCCATTCTTCTGGCATCTTGTTTGCCCGTAAAATGAGGTTGAAAAGCTTGGTTAGCCATACTATCGCTATGTCCCCGAGACCTTTCCACACCTCAATGGGGATACAATCAGGGCCCATCGCCTTGCCTCCTTTCATCCTTTTTAAAGCCTCCTTCACCTCAGACTCCTGGATGCGCCGAACAAAACGCATGCTGGTCTCATCAAAGGAGTCGTCCAGTTCAATGGTAGAACTCTCATTCTCCCCATTGAACAGCTTGTCGAAGTACTCCCGCCATCTATGCTTAATCTCTTTGTCCTTCACCAAGAGTTGGCCTGCTCCATCCTTGATGCATTTGACTTGGCCAATATCCCTCGTCTTCCTCTCCCGGATCTTAGCCATCTTATAGATGTCCCTTTCGCCTTCCTTCGTGCCTAACCGTTGGTAGAGGTCCTCATATGCCCGACCCCTTGCTTCACCAACAGCTCGCTTTGCGGCCTTCTTCGCCAACTTGTACTTCTCTATGTTGTCTGCACTCCTATCCAGGTATAGGCGTCTGAAGCAATCCTTCTTCTCTTTAATCGCCTTCTGGACATCATCATTCCACCACCAGGTATCCTTATCTTTGCTTCTCCTTCCCCTGGACACTCCAAACTCCTCCGAGGCCACCTTACAAATGCAAGTCGCCATCTTCATCCACACATTGCCCGCATCCCCTCCTTCCTCCCAAGGGCCTTCCTTAATTACCCTCTCCTTGAACACCTGGGCTACCTCCCCCTTGAGCTTCCACCACTTCGTTCTAGCGACCTTGGCACGCTTATCCCGCTGGGCACGAATCCGAAAGCGGAAGTCAGCAACCACCAGCTTATGCTGGGGTACAACACTCTCCCCAGGTATGACCTTACAGTCTAGGAACGCACGCCTATCTTCTCTTCTCGAGAGGATGAAATCAATCTGGCTAGAGTGTTGGCCACTACTAAAAGTCACCAGATGTGATTCTCTCTTTCTAAAGAGGGTGTTAGCTACAATCATGTTGTAGGCTAGAGCAAAGCTTAAGACATCTTCTCCTTCTTGATTCCTGATGCCATAGCCAAAGCCCCCATGCGCCCCTTCAAAACCTATGTTAGATGTACCCACGTGGCCATTCAGGTCTCCTCCTATGAAGAGCTTCTCACCAATCGGTACACTCCTAACCATGTCTTCCAAGCCTTCCCAGAACTCCCTCTTGGTGTTCTCATTGTTGCCTACTTGCGGGGCATACGCGCTGATAACATTGAGAACCAAGTCCTCAACTACCAGCTTGACCAGGATAATCGGTCCCCACGTCTCCTGACGTCTACCACTCCATACTTGAGGCTCTTGTTGATCAAGATGCCTACGCCATTTCTGTTTGCAGCCGTCCCCGTGTACCATAGCTTGAAGCCGGTATCCTCCACCTCTTTCACCTTCTGTCCTCTCCATTTGGTTTCTTGGACGCAAAGGATATCAACACCTCTCCTCACTGCTGCATCAACTAGCTCCCGAAGCTTCCCTATCAGAGACCCTACGTTCCAGCTACCTAAGCGAATCCTCCTAGGCTCGGCTAGCTTCCTTACCCTTCGCACTCGTCGAGTCAAATGCAAAGACCCTTGCTCATTTTCCACTACATCTGGGCGCCGATGTAGCGCGCCACTAAGGATGCGACGACCCGATCCTCCCTCACTTGCCACCATATCCGGATCAAGATACGGCGCGCCACTTGGGGGGTGACGGCCCGGCCCTTGCCCATTTTCCACCACACCCGGGTTCCGATGTGGCGCGTCGCTGAGAGGGTTACGCCCCAACGAAAATCTTTTGGGTTTCATCTCCATAAGAGTGGCTGAGTTTTTACGTTGGCTCGCCAAGCCTATCACAACCCTCCTCCTTTACCCGGGCTTGGGACCGACTATGTTGAGACAACATAGGCGGAGTTTCATTAATTCTAAAACAATCTGAAATTTTTAGTAACTTCAAATAAAAGTGAACCAACTTCAATAAAATTGATAGCAACAACTCCCACAAGTGCCTAGAGCCTATATCAAGCATTAGAACTACTTGGAACCATATAAATTTGACATGCAAGCTCGAGAACATGGTCACCTATGCAACATAAATTTGCAATGAATAAAGCACTAGAACAAAAACTAATTGGACCAATGGAGGAGTCACATACCAAGGAACAATCTCCCCAAGCAGTTTTGCAAGAGGTGCTTTGAGCAAGGAGATCGAAAATCACAACAACGGGGGCTGGAACTCGTGCTTGAGTTGGTTTTTCGTGTTTGTGTGAGACAGAGGAAGAAGATGGGTGCAGGGATAAGTGGAGGAGGGCCACCATGGGCCCACAAGGTAGGGGGGCGTGCCCAGGGGGGTAGGGCGCGCCCTCCACCCTCGTGGCCAGGTGGCAGCTCCCCCCGCGGTGATTTTTGCATAGTAAATCCTCAAATAATCCCGAAAAAATCATATTAAATTGGCATGGCATTCTGAGGACTTTTATTTTTGGAATATTTTTATATTGCACGGATAAATCTGGAGATAGACAGAAAAATACTATTTTACTTTATTTCTACTAAATAACAAAAAATATAAAGAGGGTACAGAAGGTTGTGCTTCTAGTTTCATCCATCTCGTGATCATCAAAATGAACCCACTAACAAGGTTGATCAAGTCTTGTTAACAAACTCATTCCGAATAATCACGGAACCGGAGAAATTTCGAATAACACTAAGTTACCTCAACAGGGATATGAAAATCCCCAACAATAAGAATATAATACTTTTTATTGACAATAGGGAGAGGAAATTCAAAACCTCCAAATATAATCGATGGAATTTTTCCAATAGAGTTGATACTATAAACTTGAGGTTGTTTCCTCGGAAAGTGTACCGTATGCTCGTTACCATTAACATGAAAAGTGACATTGCCTTTGTTGGAATCAATAACAGCCCCTGCAGTATTAAGGAAAGGTCTTCCAAGAATAATAGACATACTATCATCCTCGGGAATATCAAGAATAACAAAGTCCATTAAAATAGTAACGTTTGCAACCACTACAGGCACATCCTCACAAATACCGATAGGTATAGCAGTTGATTTATCAGCCATTTGCAAAGATATTTCAGTAGGTGTCAACTTATTCAAGTCAAGTCTACGATATAAAGAGAGAGGCATAACACTAACACCGGCTCCAAGATCACATAAGGCAGTTTTAACATAATTTCTCTTAATGGAGCATGGTATAGTAGGTACTCCGGGATCTCCAAGTTTCTTTGGTATTCCACCCTTAAAAGTATAATTAGCAAGCATGGTGGCAATTTCAGCTTCCGGTATCTTTCTTTTATTAGTAATGATATCCTTCATATAATTAGCATAAGGATTTGTTTTGAGCACATCAGTTAATCGCATACGCAAAAAGATGGGTCTAATCATTTCAGCAAAGTGCTCAAAATCCTCATCATCCTTTTTCTTGGATGGTTTCGGAGGAAAAGGCATGGGTTTCTGAACCCATGGTTCCCTTTCTTTACCATGTTTCCTAGCAACGAAGTCTCTTTTATCATAATGTTGATTCTTTGATTGTGGGTTATCAAGATCAATAGTAGGTTCAACTTCTACATCATTATCATTACTAGGTTGAGCATCATCATGAACATCATTAACATTTTCACTAGGTTCATGTTCATTACCAGATTGTGTTTCAGCATCAGACATGGAAATGTCATTTGGATTCTCAGGTGGTTCAGTAATAGGTTCACTAGAAGTTTGCAAAGTCCTATCATTTTTCTTTTTCTTCCTTTTAGAAGAACTAGGTACATCGATATTATTTCTCTGAGAATCTTGCTCGATTCTCTTAGGGTGGCCTTCAGTATACAAAGGTTCCTGAATCATTCTACCAGTTCTAGTAGCCACTCTAACATCATAATCATTTTCCTTACTATCATTTCATCAAGCACTTCTTTCTGAGCTTCAAGTACTTGTTCTACTTGAGTGGTAACCATAGAAGCATGTTTGCTAACAAGTTTAAGCTCACCTCTAATATTAGCCATATAATCACCCAAGCGTTTAATCATATAAGCATCTTATTTTAATTGTCTACCAAAATAAGCATTAAAGTCATCTTGCTTAAACATAAAGTCATCAAACTCATCCAAGCACTGGCTAGCAATTTTAGTAGGAGGGACTTCAGCTTTATCATATCTATAGAGAGAATTTACCTTTACTACCTGTGTCGGGATATCGGGATCAGGAGGTTCTTCAGTGAATAAGGAATTGAGATCATATACTTCTTCAACATGCGGTAAATTAAGACCATGTATTTCTTCAATAGGAGGTAATTTCTTAACATCTTTAGCTTTAATACCTTTTTCTTTCATAGATTTCTTTGCCTCTTGCATATCTTCGGGACTGAGAAATAGAACACCTCTCTTCTTCGGAGTTTGTTTAGGAATAGGCTCAGTAATTGGCTCAGGAGTTGGCTCGGGAGTTGGCTCGGGAGGTGCCCAATTATTTTCATTTGTCAACATATTATTCAATAGAATTTCAGCTTCATCCGGTGTTCTTTCCCTGAAAACAGAACCAGCACAACTATCCAGGTAATCTCTGGAAGCATCAGTTAGCCCATTATAAAAGATATCAAGTATTTCAGGTTTCTTAAGGGGATGATCAGGCAAAGCATTAAGTAACTTGAGAAGCCTCCCCCAAGATTGTGGGAGACTCTCTTCTTCAATTTGCACGAAGTTGTATATTTCCCTCAAAGCAGCTTGTTTCTTATGAGCAGGGAAATATTTAGCAGAGAAGTAATAAATCATATCCTAGGGACTATGCACACAACCAGGATCAAGAGAATTAAACCATATCTTAGCATCACCCTTTAATGAGAACGGAAATATTTTGAGTAAATAAAGGTAGCGCGATCTCTCATCATTAGTAAACAGGGCGGCTATATCATTTAACTTAGTAAGATGTGCCACAACAGTTTCAGATTCATAGCCATAGAAAGGATCAGATTCAACCAAAGTAATTATATCTGGATCAACAGAAAATTCATAACAATCCTTATCGGGAACACAGATAGGTGAAGTAGCAAAAGCGGGGTTGGGTCTCATTGTATCTCTAAGAGATTCTTTACTCCATTTAACTAGCAACCTCTTAAGTTCGTATCTATCCTGGCAAGCAAAAATAGCTGCAGAAGATTCTGCATCAAAAAGATAACCCTCAGGAATAGCAGGCATATTTTCATCATCACTCTCATCATCGTATTCAGATTCAATAATTTCTCTTTCTCTAGACCTAGCAATTTGCTCATCGAAAACTTACCAAGGGGCACAGTATTATCAAGCATAGAAGTAGTTTCATCATAAGTATCATGCATAGCAGAAGTGGCATCATCAATAACATGCGACATATCAGAGTTCATAGAAGTAGCAGGTTTAGGTGTCGCAAGCTTACTTATAACGGAAGGAGAATCTAGTGCAGAGCTAGATGGCAGTTCCTTACCTCCCCTCGTAGTTGAGGGCAAAATAGTAGTTCGATCATCTTTCTAGTTCTTCATAGTGTCCAGCAGATATAAATCCCAAATGACTCAAAGAATAGAGCTATGCTCCCCGGCAACAACGCCAGAAAAAGGTCTTGATAACCCACAAGTATAGGGGATCGCAACAGTTTTTGAGGGTAGAGTATTCAACCCAAATTTATTGATTCGACATAAGGGGAGCCAAAGAATATTCTCAAGTATTAGCAGCTGAGTTGTCAATTCAACCACACCTGGAAACTTAGTATCTGCAGCAAAGTGTTTAGTAGCAAAGTAAATGATAGTGGTGGTAGCGGTAACAAAAGCAAAGACAGCAAAATTAATGTTTTTGGAATTTTGTAGTGATTGTAACAGTAGCAACAGAAAAGTAAATAAGCGAGAACCAGTATATGGAAAACTCGTAGGCACCGGATCTGTGATGGATAATTATGCCGGATGTGGTTCATCATGTGACAGTCATAACATAGGGTGACACAGAACTAGCTCCAATTCATCAATGTAATGTAGGCATGTATTCCGAATATAGTCATACGTGCTTATGGAAAAGAACTTGCATGGCATCTTTTGTCCTACCCTCCCGTGGAAGCGGGGTCCTATTGGAAACTAAGGGATATTAAGGCCTCCTTGTAATAGAGAACCGGAACAAAGCATTAGCACATAGTGAATACATGAACTCCTCAAACTATGGTCATCACCGGGAGTGGTCCCGATTATTGTCACTTCGGGGTTGCCGGATCATAACACATAGTAGGTGACTATAGACTTGCAAGATAGGATCAAGAACACACATATATTCATGAACACATAATAGGTTCAGATCTGAAATCATGGCACTCGGGCCCTAGTGACAATCATTAAGCACAGCAAATTCATAGCAACATCAATCTCAGAACATAGTGGATACTAGGGATCAGACCCTAACAAAGCTAACTCGATTACATGATAAATCTCATCCAACCCATCACCGTCCAGCAAGCCTACGATGGAATTACTCACGCACGGCGGTGAGCATCATGAAATTGGTGATGGAGGATGGTTGATGATGACGACGGCGACGAATCCCCCTCTCCGAAGCCCCGAACGGACTCTAGACCAGCCCTCCCGAGAGAGATTAGGGCTTGGCGGCGGCTCCGTATCGTAAAACGTGATGATTTCTTCTCTCTGATTTTTTTCTCCCCGAGAGCCAATAAATAGAGTTGGAGTTGGCGTCGGAAGGTGTCCAGGGGGCCCACGAGGTAGGGGGGGGGGGCGCCCAGGAGGGGGGGGCGCCCCTCCACCCTTGTGAACAGGGTGTGGGCCCCCTGGTCTTCATCTTTGGCGAGGATTTTTTATTATTTATTTTAAGATATTTCGTGGAGTTTCAGGTCATTCGAGAACTTATATTTTCTGCACAAAAACAACATCATGGCAATTCTGCTGAAAACAGCGCCAGTCCGGGTTAGTTCCATTCAAATCATACAAGTTAGAGTCCAAAACAAGGGCAAAAGTGTTTGGAAAAGTAGATATGACGGAGACGTATCAATCTCCAACGTTGAATATCGTGGGTTGCTTGTTGATGTGGAGCTTGGTCGCAAGTTGTTGTACTTGGAGCTCGATGGTGTGCCTTGTATATTCATGCATCTTCTTGAGGTAGCTCACTCGTGCGCTCGTGTCCATGTTGATGCCCCTTGTAATGGTAGAGGAAGAATGTCCAATGGAGACAACGGGTTAACACCATAAACAACCTCGAAGGGGGACTTGCCGGTAGTCGAATATCTTGCACGGTTGTAGGCGTACTCGATGATGGGTAGACACTCCTCCCACTCCTTGATGTTATTCTTGATAAAAACACATAGTAGAGTGGAGAGTGTCCGGTTCGTGACCTCCGTTTGGCCGTCGATTTGAGGATGGTATGCCGAAGAGAACAAGAGCTTGATTCTGAGCTTAGTGCATAAGGTCTTCCAAAATTAGCTCAAGAGCTTGATGTCGCGGTCTAAGACAATAGTCTTTGGCACTCCATGGAGGCGCAAGATTTCCCTATAAAAAGATTTGCAACATGTGAAGCATCATCTATCTTGTTGCATGGGATGAAATGAGCCTGATACGTCCATTTTGCATCATGTTTACCTACTATTATTTATAATATTTTTATGCATAATAATGCTTTTTGGAGTAATTCTAATGCCTTTTCTCTCATAATATGCAAGGTTCACACAAAGAGGGAGAATACCGGCAGCTGGAAATATGGACCTGAAAAAGCTACGTCAGGCTACCTATTCTGCACAACTCCAAATGAGTTGAAACTTCACGAGGAATTTTTATGGAATAAATAAGAATTACTGGAGCAAATAACTATCAGAGGGGCCCACTAGGTGGGCACAACCCACTTGGGCGCGCCAGGGAGCCCAGGCGTGCCCTGGTGGGTTATGCCTTCCTCGGCCCACCTTTGATGCCCCTCTTCTGGTATATAAGTCATTTTGACCTAGAAAAAAAATAAAGAGAAGACTTTCGGGACAGAGCGTCACCGTCTCAAGGCGGAACCTGGGCAGGAGCACTTTTGCCCTCCGGCGGAGCAATTCCGCTAGGAGAACTTCGCCCTCGGAGGGGGAAATCATCGTCATCATCATCACCAACAACTCTCCCATCTTGGGGAGGACAATCTCCAACAACATCTTCAACAACACCATCTCCTCTCAAACCCTATTTCATCTCTTGTGTTCAAGCTTTGTACCAGAACTATAGATTGGTGCTTGTGGGTGACTAGTAGTGTTGATTACATCTTGTAGTTGATTACTATATGGTTTATTTGGTGGAAGATTATATGTTCAGATCCATTATGCTATCTAATACCCCTCTGATCTTGAGCATGATTATCATTTGTGAGTAGTGACTTTTGTTCTTGAGGTCACGAGAGAAATCTTGTTGCAAGTAATCATGTGAATTTTATATGTGTTTGATATTTTGATGGTATGTATGTTGTGATTCCTTTAGTGGTGACATGTGAACATCGACTACATGATACTTCACCATATTTGGGCCTAAGGGAATGCACTATGGATTAGTTATTAGATGATGGGTTACGAGAGTGACAGAATCTTAAACCCTAGTTTATGCGCTATTCCGTAAGGGACTGATTTGGATCCAAAAGTTTAATGCTATGGTTAGAATTTATTCTTAATACTTTTCTCATAGTTGCGGATGCTTGCGAGGGGGTTAATCATAAGTAGGAGGCTTGTTCAAGTAAGAATAACACCTAAGCACTGGTCCACCCACATATCAAATTATCAAAGTAGCGAACACAAATCAAACCAACATGATGAAAGTGACTAGATGAAATTCCCGTGTGTCCTCAAGAACACTTTGCTTATCATAAGAGACCATTTTGGCCTGTTCTTTGCCTCAAAAGGATTGGGCTACCTTGCTTACCATTACTGTTACTTGCTTGTTACAAATTATCTTGCTATCAAACTACTCGTTATTTATAATTTCATTGCTTGCAGACATTACCTTGCTGAAAACCGCTTGTAATTTGCTTCTGCTCCTCGCTGGGTTTGACACTTACTTATCGAAAGGACTATGATTGATCCCCTATACTTGTGGGTCATTAGAGCCATTTCAGAGAATCGGTCAACAACAAACACATAATCTTTGCCATTTTGAGTCCTAGGCAAACCAAGCACAAAGTCCATACTAATATCTTCCCATGGGTGATATGGAATAGGAAGTGGCATATAGAGACCATGGGATTGAGCTTTAGGCTTAGCTTTGCGACATGTCGAGCATTGGTTGGTGAACGTGAGACATCGAGGAACATATTGGGAAAAAAGTAGTTCTTGGAGAGCGTGGAGAATGTCTTGTCACGTCCAAAGTGTCCCATGAGTCCTCCTCCATGAGATTCTTGCAAAAGTAGCAAACGAAGAGACGACTCGGGGATACATAGTTTGTTAGCTCTCATAAGATAATCATATGTAATAGTGTTCCCAAGATGTATGCGTCAAACATTTGGCATAAGGGATAGGAAAAGTAGGATCATGCGCATACAAGTGTTTTATGTGCTCAAAACCAATGACATTCAATTCAAGTTGGGTAACAAACATGCATCTAGGGGAAAGCGCATCCGCCACAACATTCTCTTTCCTTTGATGTACTTGATGACATAAGGAAATGACTCAATGAATTCACTCCACTTAGCATGAAGCTTGTTCAACTTAGTTTGACCCTTAAGGTATTTAAGTGTTTCATGATCGGTGTGAAGAATGAACTCATGAGGACAGAGATAATACTCTCAAACATGCAAGACTCTCACTGAAGCATATAGTTCTTTTATAGATGGGATAATTGAGTTGCGCTCCCGAAAGTTTCTCACTACAGTAAGCTATGGGATGCTTCTCTTGCATCAACACACCGCCTATGCCGTAACCGCTAGCATCACAATGGACCTCGAAAGGTTTATCAAAGTTGGGTAAAGCAAGCAAAGGAGCATGTGTAAGCAAATTCTTAAGCTCATTGAATGTAGTATCTTGGGATGGTCCCCAAACAAAAGATGCATTCTTCTTACTTAAAGCATGTAAAGGTAAAGTGATGGTGCTAAAATCCTTCACAAATCTATGATAGAAACTGGCTAACCCAAGAAAACTTCGCACTTGTTGCAAATTTGTTGGTTGGGGCCAAGTTTTAATAGCATTGATCTTAGATTCATCTACACCTTAGAAGATACTACAAAACCCAAGAAAACAAGATTATCAACACTGAAAAGGCATTTGTCCATATTAGCATAAAGGCGCTCTTTCCTAAGGGTTTGCAAAACGGTTCTAAGATGGGTTACATGATCTTTGAGGGATTTGCTAAAGACAAGAATATCATCAAAATAGACCACAACAAATACACCAATATAGGGTCGGAGAACAAAATGCATGACTCGCATGAAAGTACCAGGTGATTCGGATAAGCCCATTGGCATAACAAGCCATTCATATAAGCCAAACTTGGTTTTGAAAGTGGTTTTCCATTCGTCACCCTCTTGGATGCGAATTTGGTAATAGCCACTCTTAAGATCAATCTTAGAGAAAATTGTGGCTCTGCTAAGCTCATCTAGCATATCGTCAAGGCGCGGAATGGGGTAACAGTATCTAACGGTGATAGCATTGATATGACGGAAATCGAAACACATGCGATAAGTACCATCTTTCTTGGGAACAAGGATTACTGGTATGACACATGGACTCAAACTTTCTCGTACATGGCCGTTGTCGATGAGTTGTTGTACTTGCCGTTGGATCTCCTTGGTTTCCTCGGGGTTGATGCGGTAGGGAGCCTTGTTGGGGAGAGGTGCTCCAGGGATGAGGTCAATGCGGTGTTCGATGCCTCGAAGAGGAGGTAGACCCGAAGGTAGCTCATCGAGGAATACATCTTGGCATTCCTGCAATAAAAAGACATCACTAAAGGTAGATTGTGAGAAGTGTTAGTTTTGGTTGCCTCGTCCGTGCACAAAAGGACATAGTGCATAACACTTGATGGGTTCTCACACACTTCTCTCATCTCACCTTTGGTGGTAAATAGCACTAAGTTTTTCTTGTCGCTCATCGTGGAGGCACTCATTTTGGGCTTGTGGATCTCACTCCCTTTTGGGTGGTTTGCTCTCTCACTATTCTCTCCATGATGGGTGGCTTTCTTGTCTGCGATCACTTGACTTGGTGACATAGCTCATAGCATGTGCCCCTTTCCCTTCATCTTGAAGCTATAGTGATTGGTACGCCTATTGTGGATGATGCCTCGATCAAATTGCCAAGGTCGTCCAAGAAGGAGGTGGCAAACAGACATTGAAACAACATCATATTCCAACGTGTCTTCATATGCTCCAATCTTGAAGGAAACTTGCACCATATGTTCCACTTGGATAGTGTCGGAGTCGCTAAGCACTGGTACAGCGAGGTGCTATACAGACGGTTTTTAACGCCTCTCTGCGACGACATTCTGAACCGTCGCCTAGTGAGAGACTGTGATAGGGGGGTCCTTCCCACACGACCCATAAACCGTCAGGGGATATGCCCTCCTGGCACACACGCTCAGAAAAATAAGGTCGTGTGCGACCGGCGAGCGATCAAATACGGTTATATGTACAGTAGTGCTAAAAATACAATTATACACGTGAAATAGTTTTTGGTCGTAAGTACATCCCACAGTCAGTCCCCGCTAAACGTTTCCATTTGTATATACATCCCACACAATCGCTCCAAGGAAAACGTTTTCGTTCACAGGTACATCACACACAATTTTCCCCATTAAATCATTTGTGATAGCGTTGCCATTGCACACAATATTAACAATTTTATCATTTGCATTACTGAATGCATCACACACGGTGCGTAGAAGAAACTGTGTGGCAAAGGTTGTCCATCACACACACTTTTTATGTGGTAAACGTTTGCGCAAGCTGGCCTAATGCAAATAGTTTTCAAGAGGATGTCGTGTGTGATTGTTCATTGATCCAACACGGTTTATTCCTAGAAACTGTGTGCATTGCCTGAGGTCATCGCCCACGGTGTTTTCTCAATAAATGTTTGCAATAGAAAAACTCAATTAGCAGGCTAATTTCCCTATTATAAATAACCCAGTTACTAAACTAATTGACATTTCATATTAAGCGGACAATATATTTCATTTCCATATTAAGGAAGCAAGATTTCATAATTGAAATACATCAGAGTAAAACATCATATACCTTCAGCACTCAGCTACCCCCATTACACAACTGCACCAGCACCAAGTTTCACATGCAACATCTACAACCTTTCGAAATTAGCATCATAGATGGAACATAGACAGATGAATCTCATCTGGAAAACTGCTGAAGCAGAAGGTGAATATTGAGCCTTCATTGATGTTGAAGGTCTTTGCAACTTTAGGCCAGTGCCTGTGGATGTTTGACCGTCCATCCTTCGTCCTCTTCAGGAACACTTCAATATTGAACCGTGGGTGTTGTATGAAAACCTTCCTCGCCTCCTGACCATACATGTGGTTTTAGAGGTAATCATCAGTGAACTGCTTTGGAAAGGCCTGAAAATAAGGATATGCATAAATATCTTCGCCAGATTTGAAATGGCACAAAGGAATTAAAAAGACAAGGTATAATAGTTAGTACCATCCCATAGTGAACTGCTGTCTTCTTCATTGTGCACACAAAGATATTGTTGTTTTTTGTTGCTAATTTCTTTACCGTAACAATCTTTCTGTGTGTCTTGACTTTACTGATATTAATGGACAACTCATTTCCACATATGCAGAAAGGGTCAACAATGGGTCAAATCTCTGACAGCAGGACCTACATGTGCAAGACCAAATTGTTAAAAACCTAATATTTAAAAACAAGAAGTGGAAATGTGTGTTATTAACAGCAACAAGCCTAATATTTAAAAACAAGCAAATGTAGTCATTCAAACTTGTATTGTGCAGGTATAAGTACACTAGTTATTGGGCATGTTTGGATCCATGGGTTAGAGTTAGTTTGAGCTAGTTTGGGCTCAAATAGCCCTAAAGTATCCAAACATGAGGGCTAGTTTGAGCTAGTTGCATCAAACCCACCCAAAAAAACTATCCCACCCAAGAGGTGCTGATTGGGGCTAGTTCTCCTAGTGCATTTATTGCCAATCTAACACTATCATCCAAACACCTCTTTGACTAGAGTTAGTTCAGGGTTAGTCATTGTTGAGTATCATTGTTATTTAGGAAATTTAGGATAGCATAAGATTTATTCTACCTTGACTTGTACTCCAGGATGACCATGTACTCTT